>NC_073302.1:76633268-76933268 GCF_027595985.1 Sorex araneus | reverse complement strand
GGTGCTCCAAGCTCGGTGCTCGTGTCCTCTCCAAGCTCTTTTCTCAGGGCTCACTCCCAGTGATGCTCAGAAATTGAATTGAGGTCATCTGCATAAAAGTCAAGTGACTTTCTCTCTGGCCCCAAATGGGCGTTTTTTTAATTCCAGGCTGCTGTAAGATACGAATCCTCCTTTGTGGACAGGATTAGATCTTTGTGGAAACACGGACCACAGGGTTTGATCTTTCTGAGCTGACAATGTCAGTGACTCCCCCAGGCCCCCTTATGGATGGAAAATTCAAGTATAACTGATTGTTTCAGACTTAGGCCAGAATGATCTCTTCATGTAAGATATTTCTAGTTTTGGAGTGAAACTTGGTTGGATTCCTGTAGTTTCACTGAACACACAGTTAATGGAGAAAAGTGAATCCGAATCTGGAGAAGAAAATCATGATCTTGTGAAGGGTTTTAGGGAACTTTGCTTAGTTCTTTAGTTCTTTTAACACTGAACAGTTATAGTTCATTATTCATCCCCCATGCACCCATCTCTCCTCCTCCTCCTCCTACACACACACACACACACACACACACACACACACACACACACACACACCTATGAGATAATTCTATAGTGGGAAAACTCAGAATGGTTAGGATCCCTTAAAAACAGTTTAAATTAGTTTAAGTGACATGGTTACCATAGAGTTTAAAATGTACAGACCCCCACCATGACCAGAGTGCCCTGACCCTCCCCAACGCTCATGTTTGAGCTGTTCTTCTTTCCCTGCCAGCCCTCCCCTGACTGTTAATTAATTCTTGAATCTAAAGCCAAGGGTTTATCATTGTTCAATGCTACCTGTTTGTTTGCTTTTTCTCTCTAAATTTCACACATGAAAGAGACCATCTAATTTTTGTCCTTCCTCTGACTTATTTCACTTAACATGATGTTCTCCAGTTCACCCTTAATGTAGCAACTGTCCTTGCTACTGCATGGTCTTCCATTGTGTAAATATACCACAACTTCTTGGTATATTTTGATGGTCCATCCTTAGGTGCCAAATGTATAAGAAAGCAAGTTCTCATGATGTACACAATCCCTTGATCATTAAGAAATGACTGTCCCTCTTCTGTACAGTCTTTTAAAATTTGAAGTCTATTTTCTGATATAAGTATGGCCACTACAATCTTTATTGCAGGAATTGTTTACTTTTTTCTTTCTTTTTGGGGAGGATAATAACCAGTGGTGTTAGGGGCTTACTCCTCACTCTGTGCTCAGGAATCACTCCTGGGCTCAGGGAACCATTTCAGTGCTAGGGATAGAATCTGAGTCAGCCATATTCAAGGCAAGAGTCCTCCTTACCCACTGTACTCTCTTTCTCCAGCCATTTTGTTTATAAATTAATTTTCAGATGTGTTAGCACAGAATTATTTGTAATTTTAATTTTTAAATTTAAATACATAAGATAGTTTTTGGAAAAATAATTCAATTTTTTATCATTAATCATTGTATCACTGTCATCCTGTTGTTCATCGATTTACTCGAGTGGGCACCAGTAACATCTCTATTACACTCAGCCCTGAGATTTTAGTAGCCTCTCCTTACTCGTCTTTCCCAGCGATTAGAGGCTCTTTCAGGGTCAGGGGAATGAGACATTACTTAATACTTAATAAGAATCATTACTTAGGGGCTGGAGCAATAGCACAGCGGGTAGGGCGTTTGCCTTGCACATGGCCAACCCGGGTTCGAATCCCAGCATCCCATATGGTCCCCTAGCACCGCCAGGGGTAATTCCTGAGTGCAAAGCCAGAAGTAACCCCTGTGCATCACCAGGCGTGACCCAAAAAGCAAAAAAAAAAAAAAAAAGAAGAATCATTACTTGATACTTAATCATTACTTAATACTTTGTGGAATCCTGTTTAGCTCTCTTCAGCTTTGTGTAGATATCACTACCTCCATGGTTTAAAATTACAAAGAAAAATGTTTCCCAAATATAAAATGTAAAAAGAAAAATAGTAAGGGAATAATAAATGGTTAAAGTAACAGAACTGAAGATTGTCTATAGAACTGAGCATATGTGGGGTGTGGGCAAGCTACCTGGGTCACTGGCGGAGAAGAGTAGGCACTCCTGTGAGGGTGGGCTGTTGGAATAACACCCATGAAAAGTCTGAGTGATGGTTAAATCTCTATGCCTAAATTAATGTGGTTTAAACAATATTTTTCCTGTTTTTACAATATTACTCCAAAGTTGAGTTTCAGGCATAGTGTTTTCCCACACTAACCTCACCACCAGTGTCAGCTCTCCACCAGCAGTGTCCCCAGGTTCTCTCCCACCACCCAGCCTGCCTCCTTGCCACACTTTAAAGGTAGATTATCATAGTTTGGATCTCCTTCATTTAGAGTTGTTGGTTCTGTGGTTCTCTATCAGTTGCACGTTCGGTGGGGCTACCCCAAACCTAAATTGAGATTTATTTTAAATTGATTTTTAGTTTAGATGTGTAGATGTAGCACACCTCTAAATCAGCGATGTGTGGGAATCCTTGACCCCTGCACCTGTTCCCTTCAGTCTCTCTGTTCTTACTTTTCCCCTGCATTTGTCTCTTTCCTGTCCTCCTGTTTCCATACGGTGTGCCCAAGGATAATCTTCATTTGATTCCCTGTCCTACCCTCAGTCTATTATTCTGTTTTCATTACCCTGTAATATTATTTCAGTGGGACAGAGAGATTTAGACCTAACTTAGACCTGTTTAGCTATCAGGGTTTTTAGTGGGTATTTGGTACTGAATTAAAATCCTGTGGTTTGCCACCATTCCTGAGAGGGTGTGAGGTGGGTAGAGCAGAGCACTTCATCCATGTGGTGCAGTGGCAAGTGTCAGATGTCCATTAGAGCTGTGGGGGGGAGTGGGTGGTCTCATCTCTCCGGCAGATGATGGATCAGGAAGGGCAGGGTCCCTGTCTCTGTCCCCCATTTAAAGTTGGTCTCAGTTGAGCAGGTACCTGTGGGTGGGGTAGATGCTTGTGCAGAGAGATCCCATTTCCCAGAGGATGCTGGAGTCTCCCTTTTGGACAGAGTGGGAGGCAGGGTCCCAGGGCTTCTTGGCACACCTGCTTTGATTTAGAGTGGGCCTCAGCTGGGCAGGTCCGTGTGGCTAGGTGGGTGAGTACAATGCCTGAACCATGACAGCTGGGAGAAGTCTTCCTTTAGGAGGAGTAGGAAGAGCCTGTCTTATCTTTTACAGAAACCCCTTTAATACATCGTACACTTTGGGTTTCAAGGCTATTAAGTTTCTGAACTCGTGGTTATCCATTAAACTTTGTATCATTACTTCAAATCTGATAAGTTAGCTGGGTAAAGTATTCTTGGTGAGATTTTTTTCATTGAGGTCATTTCATTTTATTTTCAACTCTGTCACCTCATTTTCTTCTTGCCTATAGAGTCTTACTCAATAAATCTCCTGTGAATCTTAAGAAAGCTTCTTTGAATCACCTTCCTTGTTCTTGCTGCCTGCAGTATTTTGTCTCTGTCTTTATGTTTTGTCATTCTGATTATGGTGTACCTTGGACTACTTTTTCTTGGGGGGTGTTCATTTTTAGCTGGAACTCTTTGGATCTCTTAATATGAGCCCACACACTCCTCAGCTCTAAGAAACACAACTATGATCTCTCTGGTAGTGGGTTTTTGTCTAATTCACCTTCCTCTTCCTTGGATACTCCAATAATTCTTACATTGTTTTCTTTGAACTCATTCCAGAGTTCTCTGGTTTGCTGTTCATTTAAGACTCATTCCCATCTTCTTTTGTCTTCTAGAAGTTCTCTGCATGTTATCTTGCAACTTGCTGATTATATCCTTAGCTGCTGTGGCCTTGCATTGAGCTTTTTATTTTAACTACCAAACTCTTCAGTTCTGTCATTTCTGACTAAAGTTTTCTCATTTCCACTCTCATACTTTCTTGTTATGTCCCATTGTTTCTTTGAGGTCACTTAAACATTCTCATCAGATGTCTCTGAAGTCATTGAATAGTTATGGCACTACTTAATACTGATGAGGTCTTTCACACTCTTATCTGAGCTTGTTGAGTTTCTGGGCTGCTTCCCCATTGCCGCAGATTGTCCTTCAATGCCCCACTCTCCAAGGAAATCTCTGAGGGATTGACCTCTCTTTCCAGCTATAATTCAGGTCACTGTGACTTATTACTACCGCCACCCTTTGTGAGAGTTTTTCTGTAGGTTAAGTGAAATGAGCCAGAAGTGTGTGTTCCTATGAGCACAGTATCCTTGGACACAGCCAGGGCCCCATCACACTATTTGGATTATTTACCAAAGGCAGTACTTTGTGAGGTCTTGGGCAGGAATATATGTGACCAAACAGCTCTGGGTGGACATTATCATTCAGATGTGGGGTCCCAGCTGCTCCAGACACAGATGTGGGGAGACAGAGCACCACAAAGTTATCAGCTGCATGAGGAAAGTCCAGCGACAGGGAAGGCCTGTACCGCAACTTTATCCAACTTTATCTCTCATTAGACATTTGCACTGTACCCATGTTCTGGCAATAGCCTCAGTGCTTAGTACTCAGTGTCTCAGTGAATTTAGGTGCACATATAGATTTTTTGAGCAAATGTTTTGCCTTTTGATGTAACTACCAAGAAGTGAAGTGATCAAACCTTATGAAAGTTTCCTTCCTTTTTTTTTTTTTAAACCTGTCTCAATACTGTTTTCTATAGATACTGAAATAGTTGACATTTGCACCAGCGAGGAATGAGGGTTTATTTTCACATGTCCCCACCAACACTGGTTCTTTCCACTTCTTTTGATACTTGCCATTCTTATTGCCATTCTTACTCTGGATAGTCATCGTCATTTTGATTCAGATCGCCCTGATCATAACTGATGATGTGTGAGTTTACAAAGTAATGTGCAGGGGTGCATTCAGTGGCTGAGAGCCACCTCCGTCCTCCCCAGGCCCACCAGCAGAGAGACAAAGAGACAGAGAGACAGGGAACCACAGCCTGATAGTGAAAATGGCCCATTTAATACAGAGCTGCTAGTATACTTGTAGAACATCTGAGGGGACTTGAGGTAAGAACATAGGTAAGACATCTGGAAACTTACATAGATCATTTACATAAATAAAAATAGGAAATTCTCTTTGGGGGAGATTAACACAAGGAGACACTCAGTCTCCCAGGGACATCTACATTCCTTTTATCTTTCCCTCTAGTTGTATATGTTATCAATACTTGCAGTTGTTTGGATAAACATTATAAGAGGCAAATATCCCAATACTTAGTTCTCTGGGCTCTGAGAGCAAGCAAGGCTTTTATTGTAAATCCCAGACTAAGTCTCCTCATGCCAGTTCAGCTAGTTCTTCATAACAGCTTGCATCAAGACCATGCATTTATGCTTTCTAGACTGTCCCATTTCAATGCTGGGGTAGCTTTGCCACTCGCCCCGGGTCCACCCCACTTCCATGGTGGGGCCTCCCTGTTGGGGTGTTAGGAACTACAGCAACTGAGTCAAGTAATTATGACCAGTGCCTAGGAGTAGATGTAGTTCAGAGTCAATCAACACCCAAATACTAGAAGCATAGCATTAACCAAGGAACATTACTCTATAATAAAATATAAAAAGGCTATAGGGAAATAGAAAGCAGGTATGTAGCACCTAAAATACAAATTACTACAAATACAAAGTCCACAAGTACCAGAAAGTCTGGCTTATAAGTAACCAAGACTGAGTTGGAGAACTGAGACAATGAGAGGTAAAACACAAAGGAAAGGTTAAAGATAAACTTTAGGGATGCTAGCAAGAGCACAGTAAGCTTCTCTAGGAGGAGGGAAAGAGGATGATTCACTGATGAAGCCTAAAACAATTAGGGTTAATATCCAACAATGATGAACACTTTTTTTTTTAATTGAATCACTGTGACCTAGTTACAGAACTTTCATGTTTGAGTTTCAGTCAGACAATGACCGAACACCATCCCTCTACCAGTGGATGAACACTTTTCATATACCTACTGGTTATCTGGTTTTATTGTTGTTGTTGAGCTCTGTGAGTACTTTGTGTATCTCAGACATAAGTCATTTATCTGTTGTATCCTGAAAATTTTTTTTCCTACTTAATAGGTCTTTTTCTTTTGTTTTGTTTTTAGTGGGGGATGGGTTTGGGGACCATTCCGGCAGTACTTGGGGCATACTCCTGGCTCTAAGCTCAGGGATCATTCCTGGTAGGCTCTGTGGACCACGTACAATGCGAGGGCTAGAGTCTGAGTCAGCCATGTGTCAGCAAGCACCCTACCCACTGTACTCTCTCTCCAGACCCTATCTACTGCTTTCATGTTGTCTCATATGTTCTGATAGTTTGTGTCTTCATTCTCATTTGTTTGAGGGAATCTTTTTCTTCTGTTTTCAAATGTCTTTGTTGGTACAGTAGTTATTTTACAGTATGTTGTCCATTTTCTAGATATTGGAGCTTGCTTTTCATAATTTATTTTTATATTTATGCTATTATGATTTGAAATGTTACTTGGTAAAATATCTATTATTTGTGACTTTGTAGGCACTAAACTTGTGTCTCAGTATGTAATTTATCCTGAAGAATGTTCCATGAATACTAGAGAAGACTGCGTATTAAGCTTTTGTGGGGTAAAGACTTATACTATAGGAACCATTTACTCTAATTCCTCGTTTAGTGTTCTTTTTTTCTTGTCACTCTGTTGACAATGAATCTCACATCTTTTAGCAGCTGCTTTGTAAAATTTGCTGACCCTTCTTTCAGTGCATATAATTCTGATAAGAGGTTAGTCCTCTTTACCAGGATGTAATGTCCTATCTCTTAATATTTTTCAGTAGCTTGAATTGACACAAATAGGCTGGCTTGTTCACTTATTTGTTGTTTTAAGTTTACTAATAGCCTGTATGATTGTTTTTCAACCTTTCATTGAGCTAATGTTTATGTTAATATGTCAGATGTGTGTTTTGCAACAAACAGAAAGTTGGATTCTGTTTTCTGATCCATCCAGTCAATCTGAACCTTTTGCTGGGAGAGATCGATTCATTTACATTTAGACAGGTTATTGATGTAAAGAAATTAATCACATTTTCTTATGAGGAGTGTAAAAAAGACTATGAACATTTGCTGTGATCAGTGTTGTTGAATCTTTTATCTGTGTGTGAGTGAGAGTGTGTGTGTGTGTGTGTGTGTGTGTGTGTGTGTGTGTGTTAGTTCAAGAAATCTGCATAAACCAAATGAGAGGTCAAGTTACTTTGTCTCTCCAGGCCTCCCTTCCCACCATGTTTCCGAGAACAGTGCTTCTCAGCCTGCTCGTGATACTTTTTCCAGTGCACAACACATAAGGCCGTTTGTTTGGAGTGCTATAGTAAATGGAAATAGCCATGCTTACAGCCCTGACAGGCACTCCTATACCCCATCCAGACTCCTGAAACTGGGCGAGCATTCCTTCTGCTGGCCTACACTATATTTATGGTTACCGAGTTGGTAGGCCTGGCCACTGACTTGCGGGATGCAATCCCCAGGAGGACACACATGGCCGTTCTAGTGTTCTTACCTTCAACCCAGACAAGGTTTCCTAAATCCAGCTGCTCCCAGAATTCCTGATTCCTTTAGTTTCTCAAAACTTACCAGTGATTCTGAATAGTCTCATGTTTATCATTCCTACTGTTGTCTGATATTTCTGAGTGTACTCCTGATTCCTCATGTTAAACACCTTGGTCCCCCAGCACAGGCTGCTAAGAATCTACTCTGACCTGGGTTCCCTTTCTGGGATGTTAGCATCTGGTTTTACAACCTGAATTTGCTTATCCACCTCCAGAAGCAGACACTTTTACCCTCTTTCACCCTCTTTCACTCCTTCCCCATTAGAACCGGAGACTGATTGACTCTAAATCACTCTAGTTCAGGTACTAAAATTCTCCAAATAGAATATAATTGGGAGCCTGGGCTGCCCACCAGGCTCATTCTCACACTTCAGTACCTCTCCCCAAAAGTATCTTACTTCTCGTGGAATTATTTGTGAAGTGCACATAGCACTTATTCCACAAAGATTTACACATGCAATTAGACTCTTCTTACATACTATTTCCCCAAGGAGTTCCTTTGTTTTTGTTTCTACTGGGAGTTTCAAGTTTTGTCTTATTAGTTTGTAGTATTTTTATATTTTATCCACAGTCCTTACTTCTTTTCCATATTTTCTCTCCATCTTCCATCCATTGTTGAAGCAAAAATGCAAATAGAAAATAGAAAATGACTAAGTGCTCATATGGGGGTGGGATGACAGTGACTTATGTTAATCTGTTGTAGGCTGATGGCCACCTACAGAAGACATCCTGTAGGTGTAATGTGTCACCCCAGTCATAGCAGGAGGCCTTGTTCACCCCCATAAAACAACCATCCACATTATTTTTTCCCATAGAGCTAACTCTAGCAAATCACAATGCTGAGATAATAGCATAGTTAAAGTTGCATTCATTTTTATCTATTATATAATGGAGCAATAGCACAGCAGGTAGGGCGTTTGCCTTGCACGCGGCCTTCCCGGGTTCGATTCCTTTGTCCCTCTTGGAGAGCCCAGGAAGCTGCCGAGAATATCCCGCCCACATGGCAGAGCCTGGCAAGCTACCCGGCATATTCAATATGCCAAAAACAGTAACAAGTAGTCTCACAGTGGAGAAATTACTGGTGCCTGCTCGAGCAAATCGATGAACAATGGGAAGACAGTGCTACAGTGCTGTATAATGGACAGGGGGCAAGTAGATTCTTATCCCTGAAAGTGAGAAGTCAAAGCTGGTTTAGTTCATTGCCTTGTTTTATAATGCCTTGTTATTTTCCAAATAAAGCTTCTTCAGTTAAAACAATAAGGTTTTGTTGTTTTTTCAGCACCATGTCTAGCTGAGAACTGCAGTCTCTTGTTTGAAAATCTACTTCAGCAAACTATAATTCCATCATTTGGTCATTTAACTGAGGCTATGGAATAGTGATAGTAATCTACACAGATAACTGTTTTATGCATTGCCCTAGGCTATAGCCTCCTTTATAATAGCTGAATATGTGATTTCATCCTATTGCAATATGCCTGCTGGTATAAAATCTTATGTCTTCTTCTTCTTACCAATTCAACACTCTATTTCCAAATCTTGGATACTGAAAGTCATGATGAATGAAAGTGCTTGCTTTGAGCCAGAGTGATAGTACAGTGGGTAGGGCATTTGCCATGTACAAACTCGACCTGGGTTCGATCCCTGGCATTCCATATAGACCCCCAAGCACCGCCAGGAGTAATTCCTGAGTGGAGAGCCAGGGGTAACTCCTGAGCATCGCTGGGTGTGACCCAAAAAGAAAAAAAAGAGTGCTTGCTTTAAAACAGGGGTTCCCAGAATTGAGAACCCAGAGAAAAACCCTCAGATTTATGGGCAGTTAGTCTGACAAAGAAGCAAAGAAATTCTCCTCAATAAATGGTGCTGAAAAAACTGGATAGCTACTTGGAAGAAAATTGAAACTGGACTTGTTAACCTTTCTATGTCAGTAACAGATTTCAAGATCAGATCAGAATCCTGGGGCTGGAAGTTAGGACAGTGAGTAGGATGCTGATAGCATGTGGTTGATCCAGGGTTGATTCCCAGCACCCCATATGGTTCCCAAGCCCACCAGGGGTTATCCCTGGCTGCAGAGCCTGAAATATGTCAGGTGCATGACCCAGCAAAAAAAACAAGAGAGAGAGACCCATAAAATACATTGAGGAAACATAAACAGAACTCTTGAGTATGTGAATCTCTGACAAAACTTTAGTGATTTGATTTCATTGGCAAAGATAACAAAAAAGGAAAAATTAGCAAATGAAACTATATCATATTACATAATTTTTATTTGAAAAAGAAACCAGCCAAAATTAAAGACACTAAGCTGAATTTGAGAAACTTTGTACACAATACAAATAAAGAATGGATAAAGAACTAATGTCTAATATATATGGTGTACATATAAGGCTAAACAACAAAAAGCCTGCCAAAAAATGGAGAGAGACAGGGTGCCCCAGAGGGGGGCGGGTGAGACCCCTCCCCACTCCAAGGGACCCAGTCCCAGCAGCCAAAAACCTCCAGAACTCAACCGCTGCCATGCCCATGGCCGCTCTCCACACACACACTCTGGCTGAGCCTCACCCAAGAATGAACCCCCCAAAAAACCAGGTTTGCAGGACTTTATGACTGAGAACTCTGGGTTCAACAGAAAGGGGAGCAGAGATCCTCCACCTGTACCCCTTGTCTCTGGCAACTCAGCAGTCACGCCCAATAAGCCACCTCTGGCTGGTGCCAGATAATGTCGTCATCGGCCACATGCCAGATCCCATGGCTTTTTCTCCCGAAAGGGAGCATAACACGACACTTGCCATAACCATGCCCTCGGGCCCTGTGCCAGGCTGTTTCACTGTGGGCGCCCCAGAGGAAGGGTGGGTGAGACCCCTCTCCACCCCAAGGGACCCGACCCCAGCAGCCAAAAACCTCCAGAACTTAACGGCTGCCATGCTCACAGCTGTTCTCCAAACACTCGGGCCGAATCTTACCCATGAGTGAACCTTTTCTTGGACCACATGGCTACATTTGCATTCACAGCCATGCAACACTTCATAGGACACACCCTACCCATACTCCAAGAGTACTGTACCACATTTGATGGAATTCAAAGTAGGAGGCAATCAACCTTAAAAGGAAACATTATTTCCTTCTAAGGAAATAATTGTTATATTATTCCTTCTAAGGAAATTATTATATTAATAATAACAAGGAAATATTATTTCTGTTCTGCTTTCGGGCAGGGATTGGGATTTGGGATGGAAACACCCAGAATATAGTGGTGGGAAGGTGTTATGGTGGTGGGATTGTGTTTGAATATTAAATTTAATAAAATATTGTGAACTACTTTATAAAATAAAAAATTTAAAATATATATAAGTGTTAATAAACTGAATTTAGAATTTAAAAAAATGGGGAGAGAAGGACTGGCAAGGTAGTACATTGGATAGAGCTTTTGCCTTGTATGTGGCTGACCCAAGTTCATCCCCTATGGTCCCCCGAGCACCGCCAGGAGTAATTCCTGAGTGCAGAGCCAGGAGTAACCCCTGTGCATTGCCCAGTGTGACCCAAAAAGCTGAAAAAAAAAAAAACCAGCAACAAACGAAAAAGAGTAGCAGAGTCTGAAGGCTGCCTTCCAGACAGTATGACCCATAAACTCATTCATAGAAAATAATATTGACCTTTATTCTAAAAGGCAGAATCAAACCTGTGTTACCTCCTGAATTAGATTTCAAATCTGTCTAGGAAGAAATTTTTCGATAGAAGGAATTTCCAGGTCTAAGAGCAGCTTCTCTCAACTGAAGGTTCTGCAGGCAGATCCCTGTACTGGCATGATGTCAGATGTATGATCAAAGAATAAAATCAGTTTTTTCTGATCATCTTTCTTGTTTAGAAGAAAGATGTGTTGTAGGATAACGTTGGCTTGTCCTTTCTGCCTTGCCAAGGAAGCTTAGGTTTGTTGGGTTATTCCCATCACAGTGCTCCATTCCTCTATTTATTTGTAACCTCTTTCTTCAGTGCTCTGCTTCCTTAACAAGTCAGTCACCTTTATCTCCTAATCAGACTCTGTTAATTTGTAAATATTGCTTTTCTCTTCTCCTTAAGTCCTTTGCGTAATTAATTCAGCAATGTCCTTTTTGTATAGACACAGGAAGACAGTTAATGCTATGCTTTTGTAACTTGAGAGTTAATTGACTCTGAATGATATTTACCCTTTGATATCTGTTTTCTCAATTTAAGCCCCAGTTGCCCTTACTTCCTAACACCCCCAACGCAAGATTCCAACGAAGAACTGCATGGACCCAGGACAAGCTGTGAGCTACACTGGCATCAAAATGGGCCAGGCCAAAGCACCATAATACTTAACTATAAGTTAAGAGCATGGTCATGGACAAATTCTGTCATGATACAAAAAGTAACAACTAGATTAGGACCCTGCTATGGTTAGGAAATATTAATCTGGCCTGAGCCTGTAGTCTGGGATCTATAGTGAGGTGTCTCCAGGAGAGCTACCTTACAAGCTTAATATATTTCTTACTGTGTCCATATAAAACGACTAATACTAAGAAGTAGAATTAAGATGTTCATTAAGATGTTAATTAAGTTATTGGACTAGGGAAAGGAGAAAAACCCCTAGGTGGTATTTTGCCCTTGAGCCTGATCTGCTATCGGAAGGGCTTTGATATGTTGATTGTGCTACTGGACCTAGCTGTGTGGTTGCTACCTCCAGGGCTGGGAGGTTGGAGAGAGGATGTGGGGAGAGACTAGGAAGAGAGGAGAGTCTGCAGTCCAGCGCAGAGAGACTAGCAAGGGAGACAGGAGGAAACTAGAATGGGGTGCATAGTGAGACTGGAACAGACGCATGGGGAGAATAGAATAATTGGCAACTGCTCACCAACTAGCCTGGTCCTTGTTTTCCTCCTTTTTCTGCCCTTGGCATTGACTGTCCCTGGTGGGAAAGCAGCACGAGACCACCAAATGTAGGCGGTGAGAGAGAACTTTGGGCTTCCCAGTTGTCTCATGATTACACAACCTGTAATGTTTGTTCCTATGGTATAAACCTTACACTGGCCCATTTCCAGTTTTAGCACAGTGCCACTGAAGGTAGACTAGAGAACATTATTGCTCCCAGAACTCCAAAAAACCTTTGTGAAAGGTTTTGGAAGCAAGATTCTGCTATGCTCTTCTGTTAATTTGCATACTACAGACACAGAGGATGTGGATTGAAAAAAAAAAGCAAAATTACTGGGCCGGGGTGCAAAGAGGACATGCGATAGTCCATCCTCCTCTTCAGCCTTACAAGCAGCGTTGCTGTATCTCTAGGCACAGAAAGATCACCTCATTTTGAATCACACAGGTGGTAAATTCCACCAACTGTTTTGTTGTCTCTACAATTGTTATAAAAAAGAAAACTTGGTTTCTACAAAGTTGACTTCATCCAGATTTAGAATTTTGTTTAAGAAAACATTCTGTGTTCAATGGATATGTGGAAAAAAATGTGTTTCACCACTTACCATCAGGGAAATGCAGATCAACACAGCAATGAAGTATCACATCATATTTGTGAGGTGCACACCAGAAAGAATAGAAACAGGGGCTAGAGCAATAGTACAGTGGGGAGGGCATTTGCCTTGCACATGGTTGACCCAGGTTTGTTCCCAAGCATCCCATATGGTACCCTGAGTACCATTACTCAAGAATTGAGTGCAAAGCCAGGAGTAACCCCTGAGCAACACCGGGTCTGACCCAAAAAGCAAAAAAAAAAAAGAAAAGAAAAGAAAAAGAAACTACTAGTGATGGCACGGATATGTGCAAAAGAGAATTCTCCAGAGTTGCTGGCATACCTACTGGCACAAGCTCCTTGGAAAATAGAATAGAGACTTCTCAGAAATTAAGAACTGAGCTTTCATACTGACCCGGAAATTCTACTTCTAGGCATCTGTCAAAAAAACACAAGAACACTTGGTGACATTTGAGCTCCTACATTTGTAGCTCTGTTTATAGTAGCTAAGACCTGAAAACAATCCAAGTGATGTATGGATAGATAAATTCTTACATATACACATTATGGATTACTATTGGGATAGAAGATAAGATGAAATTGTACAGTTTTCTTCTATATGGATTGAACTAGAAGTATCATTGAATGAGATCTGTCAGAAGTAGAGGGGAAAAATACAGGATGATCTCTCATATTTGGGCTATACGGAAACATAGTAAGGGAATAACAAATCGCCAAGAGCAAAAGAACCTGAGTGTTAGTATATGGAACTGAATTTACCAAGGGAGTGGGGTTGGGGTGAATGGGAAGGATCTTGGGACGTTGGTGGAGGGAAACTGACACTGGTGTTGTGAGTGATATTAGAAAATTGTATGCATGATGCTATCATTAATGATATTATGAATTATGGTACCTCAGTAAATGTTGGAGGAAAAAAGTATCTGTGTTAGTACACTCGTACAAATAGGAGCAAAAACAAACATTATTTAAGCCAAATTAAAAGACAGATGACAGATTGGGAAAAAAACATTTGGGATATATGAAAGAGCAAAATAGCATCAATCATATGTAAGGAATGCCTGTCAACCGAATAGAAGGGAAAACAGTGAAATCTGGGCAGCAGTATGGAAGACAGTGGAAACCAACAGAAATACAAAGACTCAAAAAATACGTCATCAGCCCTGAAGTATGGCCATGTTCTTTTGAGATGCAACTACCTGAAATCTTTAGATATTGTGGAAATGAGGCACAATCCAGATGCAGAAAGTGAGGCATCACCCTAAGAAAAGTGGATTCCTCAGAAAAGAGGCTTCAGAAAAATATGAGGTTCATAATGAGGCCATGAATCCAGGACTCATCCCTGATGCCCTAGCAACAGACTCATGCTCAGCCAGGGCAGTTTGGGCAAATCTCTGTTAAATCTGCTTTGTAAATATTTTTCATCTTGGAGATAGGTCCACATCTAAACCTCAGATACTTAATTTCTTTCTTTTTCCTTAGGGTGAATTCTCTGTCACTGACATTTCAACCTGGTCATAACCTAAGATAATATACTGTAAACTCCTCCCCCCATATTTTCTGAATAAAACTATTTTACTTCAAAACTTATGTGTAATAGTATCAGTTTGTAATGTGAAAGAATATCAGTCTCATTACTAAGAAAATGTTCGCTTAAATAGTGATTCATTTATTTTACCAGTCAGATTTGTCCAAATTAATAATAAGCAAGCAGAGTGTGACACATCAGTCCTCCCTCTGACTACAGCTAGAGGAGCACAAATCAATATTGCAATAAACAGAGCCCATGACCCAGAAATTCCAAGTCTGGATATGCTCACATCTTCACTGGAGGCAGATCAGCAGAGAAGCTGCTGGCTCGCATTTGTGATCAGTAAGTGAATGGCTCAATACACTGATTTAGACATGTCCGTGATATCAGGCAGCAGTGATCAGTGAAAGGAATGGCTCAGCATGCTGTGACTGAGATCTATCAATGACATCAGGTGGCAGTGAAGAGAAGATTCAAGCTCCAAGCCAGTGTATGGCTGAGAAAAGATGTAACATTGTAGGATGGTACATAATAATCTAAATTACCTAAAAACTTATATTAAATATTATGTCATTCAGAGACCATTGTTATATAAAATGTTCTCAGAGGCTATCCACCGTATTCATAAGATTTTAGGGGGGAACTAGCTGAAAAGATTTCAGACCTACTTTTTTTTGGAGGGAAGACTTGACTATTGTATATGGTTGTTGTTCTTTTTTTGTAATATATTTGTATATATTTCTTGTATTCTTGTCTTAGGAGACCAGATTAAAGTTCAAAACTGCCCAAATGCAGTAGTTACAGGTGGAAATGTCACATCTCCCTTGGTAAACTCAAATCTACTAGGTTGACTATTCTGAGGCCACTTGGGGACGGATATCTGGGTACAGTAGTCACTTTGGCCCACAAAATTGAGCTGCCTTTGAGGAATCTTCTTAAACATCTCTGCCACCTCCAAAGACTGAACCCAGTGCCCCTGGACACTTCTACCTAAGCAAGAAAGGACTTGTTTCTGTGTGTAATTGAAACTAGCTAAAACTTTTTAAAAGTTACCCAAATAACTTTAAGCAAGGATATTAGAGACAAAGATTGTGAAAAAGCTCCAGTAATTTGCCCTGGATTAACATGAAAGAGCATTCAGCAAATACTGAAAATCATAGAATATTGAATTGTAATTTTGGTATGTTTAGTGGCAAAGTTACTGAGTTAAGACTTCATCACTAAATACACTACATTAAAATGTTTAAAGGACACTTTGATTTCTTCCCCATTCTATTTCTTTTCCTTATCCTTAGTTATAAAGCCAGAGTATTAGAAAAATACTATCGAAGTAAAACACAAACATGCTTCTGCAGAATTTTCAGCCAGTGATGAGGACAGAGAATTCTGATGAGCAGTTTCAGAATATCCTTGTGCTGTTGTCATATTGGTGTATGTGTGTGTGTCTGTGTGTCTGTGTTTGAAGCACATGTGGTGTTGCTCAGTTGCCACTCCTGGCTCTGTGCTCAGAGGCTACCCCTTTTTAGTGCTCAGGGCACCATTCAGACCATTGTCACAGGACTACGATTCAGCCCTTTGTCACAGCTCCAGCTGCATGCAAGGCAAGCACCTTCACCTCTGCCCCATCTCTTTGGCCCCTCGTGCTGTCTGAAGTTTGATTGTGCCTATAAGAAAATTAATCTGAAGCAACTTCCTCAGTAACCTCTACTTCCTCGTTCTCAGTGTTGCAGGTGGTGAGCTATTTGACTTCTTAGCTGAAAAAGAATCTCTGACTGAAGAGGAAGCAACCGAATTTCTCAAACAAATTCTCAATGGTGTTCACTACTTGCACTCCCTTCAGATAGCCCACTTTGACCTGAAGGTATGTTGCTGATTAAATTAAAATTAAATTCTAAAACATTAAATCTTAGATATCCAAGTATTCAAAATTTGTACCTGTATGTAACAAATATATTAGTTTGAACCATAAGTACTTTTTTTCAGTGGAATCATATATTACCTTTACATGTCTGGTTTATTTCACCTAGCATCATGTTTTCATTTTCATTATTGTAGCATTTGCCAGAACTTCTGTACTGCTATATTAAAACTAAATAATATGCCATATAATATGTATTTCACATTGTTTTCTCATTCTCTTGTTGATAGACAATGGATTATTGCTAATTTTTGCTTGTTTTGGGTAACATTTTTTGAATATTGTACAATTTATTTTTTTTTAAGCCTGAAAACATAATGCTTTTGGATAGAAATGCCCCCAAACCTCGGATCAAGATCATTGACTTTGGGTTGGCTCATAAAATAGATTTTGGCAATGAATTCAAAAATATATTTGGGACACCAGAATTTGTTGGTAAGTTTCTTTGCCTCAGGATAGTTTCTTTCTTTTTCATATCATCTACAACAATTTTCCCTACTTTTAATATTTTCCCTAGGACATGTTTCTGGTTTATTCTTGAAGCTGGAGTTTGTTGGTTCACTTCTTTCTCAAACTAAGTATGTGATTTGTTTCTTCTTAGCTCCTGAAATAGTCAACTATGAACCTCTCGGCCTAGCTGCAGACATGTGGTAAGGAGCATGCCCACCCCCTTGATGCTGTTGTCTTCCTGAGTTTGCTGCTTTCTCACATTTCTTTCCATCTTTATTTTTGTGTCTAGGAGTATCGGGGTAATAACCTACATTCTGTGAGTACTCCAATTCTTGGCTTGTACTATTTGCCTTTTTCTTTGAGACCATTTCATTTATATTTATTTATTTATTTATTTTGGTTTTGGGGACACACTGGCAATGTTCAGGGGTTACTCCTGGCTCTGTACTGAGGGATCATCCCAGTAGTGCTCAGGGGCCCATATGGGATGCCAGGGATCAAACCTGGGTTGACCACATGCAAGGCAAATGCCTTACCCACTGTGCTATCACTCCAGCCCTTGAAAGAGACGATTTCATTTAACCAGTGTGGCACATTCATCTCCAGAATATGTGCTCTTGTTTTTTTTGGAAGGGTAGGATTTTTGTGTCACACTTGACAGTGATCAGATGCTCAGGGTTTATTCCTGTGTCTGTGCTCAAGGACCACTCCCGGTGTTGCCAGGGGAACATGTGTCTGGATGAAACAGGGATTGGCTCAGTCCTAGCCCCAGAGTATGCATACTTTTTACATAAACAGAGTCATTTCCGAAGTCTCAGAAAATCTTCAGTTTGTGCTAATGAAATATTTTACCTACTTTGCAATGAGTCATCAGAAAAACTTAATGACTGTAAGAAAGTACAGCTGTCCAGCACTGCTGAGAAAACTAGAAACATTTACAGATATTATTCCATTTTAACTTTAGATTTTTTTAAAAAAATTTCAATTCAATAATTTTTCTTCCCCATCCCCTTCCCTTCAGTCACTGCAGCAGTGATTGGGGCTTTTGCATACTCGGTCTCAGGGCTAACCAAGCTTTGTACCCCTTTGACTGCAGTTCATGCACATGAGCTCTCCAGGGACCATGCTCTGAGACATGAAAGTTCTGGCTGTGGTGCTTGCATGGCATCCCTTGATGGTGTCCTGACTGCCATTGCTCATTCTACTTTTAAATGTTCTTGTACTCCCCAGGGGTCGCTCCCCTCTTCTGTGGTGTTCATGCAGATCTGTGCGACAGAGTTGGTTGTGGGACTGGGCTCTCATACAGCTTGACCTCCTGGTTCAGACAGCAGGACCCCCAGCACTGTGGTCAGTGCATGTATGACACCAGGAATCTGAATTGCACAGGAGGCACTTCAAGCCCCATGCAATTCCTCTGAGCCTGCCAATTAACTTTTAAAATGGGTCCCTTTCATTGGGCTATAACTGTTGTCTATAATTAAATGTCCAATAAAATGCAGTTGCTTTCTAGGGCTGGAGAGCTAGTACAGGGTTGAGCATATGCCTTGCATGCAGCCATCCCTGTTTTGATTCTTGTCCTGCAAGGGTTGTCCACGAAAAACACTGCTGGGTGCAGCCCAGGAGGCTCCCAAGCATTTCCAAGGTTTCTCCACCACAGAGCTAAACCGACACTATGTCTCCCATCTCAGTCAGACAGCAGATGTCTGACTGTCAGCAGCAGGCCTGGGTTCCTGAAGACTCTTGGATGCTCCTTTCTTAACTGTAACGATTTTCGAATGTCCAAGTACCTGGTTTTAATCTTATGTCTCACCACCTCCCTTGTCAGATGTTATAGGGATGAAATGATAACATGAGAAGAGGTTTTCATGTTTTGTGCCCCCCACCCCCTTTATTAACAGACTCAGTGGGGCCTCACCATTTCTTGGAGACAGTAAGCAAGAAACATTAGCAAACGTATCTGCCGTCAGCTATGAATTCGAGGAAGAATACTTCAGTAATACCAGTGCCCTCGCCAAAGATTTTATAAGGAGACTCCTTGTCAAGGATCCCAAGTGAGTGCTTGTCATTCCTGGAAGGTGCTAGTCATGGCCTCAGTTAGAAGCGGACTAGCTGTCCTGTGCCCCTGACCACATTTACAAGACTCAGAAAGTGCCATCAAATGTAGCAGCAGCAACAGCAAGTGCGAGAATAGAACAGTCATATCTGTACTATTATAAACTATGACACTTCAATAAAAACTGATTTGGTGAGGGTGGGGAAGAATATTTCGTGGTGATAATGTCACCTGAGCTTCTCAAACTGTGGGTTGCAACCCTGTATAGGACACTTAATTGAATGTGGTGCCATGTTTAATTTGTATGATGATTTCCTATCTTTGCCCTGGGTTTTGAGTGAAAGCAAGTCGAGAATGGAAGGCATTTAGGAAGGCCTGCTCTCTATGCAGTGGCTTCAGCCACGTAGCAGTGCTGGTCTGCACGTGGAGAGAGGTTGATTGCAGCTGCCTTCTGTGGATAGGTTTGCAGAGTAGGTGCTATTCCATACCTTTACAAAGACTGAAAGATGTTGCTCTAAAGTATACACAGTCCCACTTAGAACACCACACTTGGAACAATTATCATAAACACATTTGCTTCAATCATAATTTATTAAATAATTTTCATTCAAAATAAACCAAGAAAATGCCACTAGGGCACCTTACACTGTTCTATTAGCCCCTGAAGGCACGGAGAGTCACAGAGATAATGCGCATGGCTTTCTTCCATGGAGTTGGCCCCACACCAGGTTTTCCAGAGTATCTGCTTGATAACCCTCTGGGTACAGTCTTAGTGCTTCTGCTTCTGTGGTCACAGCATCTCTTTTCTTCTCTGCCTCGCTCAAAGGAAGAGGATGACAATTCAAGATAGTTTACAGCACCCATGGATTAAGGTAATTTTCCTATTGTGATTGATTTGGATAATGTAGGGTATTTTGAAATTTGTCCTCGTTGCCATGGTTTCTAACCATGTGTTATATCTGAATTATTGTGTTGGCTATTGGTACCATATTTTTAGACAACTGGTTGGTAATGATGATAGAAATAGAGAGCAGTAGGATCTTATCAGTCTGTGTTGTTAACAGGAAGCTAAGGTCAGCTTCAACTAAATCACCATTTCTGGCTTTACCTTTGGGATGTCGCCCAAACTTAAAACAATTGAAATTTCCACCATTTCAGTATCTAGTCAAATAGGTAGCTCCAGCTTTTCTTGAAATATCTGTGAATCTATTAACCTGGTTCTCATTATCCAAATCCACTGGAAAAGTTGGTAAAGCTGTACAAGAGCTTATATTACATCTTTACATTGCCTATTTGATCCCTGTCAGCATTTAATCCTAAGAACTGCCTTCAGATAGAGCAAAAAAAGACAAAGGAATATGACAGTTGAGGTGGGGCTGGAGAATCATATAAATCACATAATTTGCATCACAAAGTAGGTTTAGGGAAATTGAAGAACTTATTTTGTAATGTTTTATTGTGTTTAGAAATATCCGCATTGATAATGGTGTCTCATGGATATAATTCCAATGCCACCCCTATCACCAGCGTATGTCTCCCTTTCCTAAGAACCCCAGTCTCCCTGTCTCTCACCCTCACTCCAAACCCAATTGTGTGGACCAGCTCACCTATTTCTTTTATCTTGCTTTTGGATCTTTGTTGCTACCTCCTGTGTATCTCTAAGTCCCACAAAGAATTTATCAACTGTGTGATGCTGATGGGGAGCTGAAGAACTGACGGTATGAGTTACTAGTAGTTGCCTGAGCTCTCTGAAAGGCAGTAATATCTCTTTCTTTGGTAGAGCGAAATGATGCAGTTGAAGGAATTCTAATGCTGTTAGACCGATCAGATTTGTTTACCTGAGATATCCCAGTTCTGTTACCTGTTTAAATATCTCATAACACTGTCTCACCATAAACCTTAGTTTTTCTCATTCTTTCAGTGTAAAATGTTTAAGTTTGATTCCAAACTTAACTTTTCACCATTTCCCTAAGATTCAGTTTTTATGGCTTATACCAATCCTTAGCCATGGGAGTTACCATACAGTTTTCCAGATTGTTGCAATGTGTTTTGTTATTTTAGCAAGATGAATGTGTAAGCACCCCAAATAATAGGTTTCAGAAGTTAACTTAATGTATATTGGTCATTTGAAAGCCCTATTTCTTTTCTTTTATTTCAGCCTAAAGACACCCAACAAGTGCTAAGTAGAAAAGCTTCAGCAGTAAACATGGAGAAATTCAAGAAGTTTGCAGCCCGGAAGAAATGGAAAGTGAGATTTCTGACATGGAGTGATTAACTGATTTTTTAAAAGTTTCTTCATATTTTATTATTTTTACTTTTTTATTTTTAATTGAATTCTCCATGAGACACATAGTTACAAAGTTGTTCGTGATTGGATTTCAATCATACAGTGTTCCAGTAACTGTCCCTTCACCAGTGTACATTTCCCACCACCAGTGTCCCCACTCCCTGCTTCCCACCCTGCCACTTTCATGCTTTCTTTCTCTAATGCATGTGCGTTCTCTCTCTTTTTCTTTCTCTCTCTTTTTTTCTCTCTCTTTCATTTGGGGAATTGACTGATTTTCGTTTTTCTGTGGGCCTCCCTCTGGAAAGTATCCAGTTCTTCTGATGTTGGCAATACAAACGTGCATCATTTATAGAAAATTTTCACTCTACTCTCTGTGCTGTTAAACTATTTTTAAAGATAAGCAAAAGTAGTATTTTAGTACAACTAAATCATGTTTTCCAACATAATTTTGATTATTTTAAAATCAGAACCACTCAGGGCAAATTTTTGTTAACCAGCACAGTGAATCTGTCAAGTGAAGTCTTTTTAGTTATGACAAGGCACATTAAAATAATTGTTTCTTTGTGGCAAGCAGCCTGGCACTATGTTTATAGCAGAACTGGTGTAAACGGCTCGCTGAATTCAAGGTTGTTCTGTGAGTGGTTGGCTAGGAATGGAGTCTCTAACATTTGCTGTGTGTGTGGGATTCCTGCTCTTTCAGTATAGCCGGCATAGCAGGCACTCTGTGGGGCATGGCTCTAATGGGCATGTCAGCTGTCTTTCAACAAAGGAAGACTGAGAGTTAAGAATGGAGACTGGATCAGTAGTATTGTGCACAGAGTGCTTATCTTGCACACATATGATCACCCGAGGCCACCAGGAGTAAGCACTGAACACAGAGCAAGGAGTAAACTGAGCACAGCTCCTGCTTGGGCCCAAAACCCAAATGAAACAAAACGCCTCTCCCAGCTCCCCCAAAAAAGAGTGTGAAGGATTAGCTTCTTGTTGGAATGATTATTGCAAGCTGAGGAAGCTAGCACCAACCTTATTTCTTCAGCACTAGGTCAAAAACACAACTTATTTTTGTACCAACCAAGTTTGTTCTGCCAGCATTGAGATGAGGTGGACCACAGCACTAGGTTACAAATGGTTTCATTGTAAAACATTATATGGGGTCAGAGTGATAGAATTACTGGTAAGGTGCTTGTCTTGCACACAACCAACCTGGCTTGATTGCTGAGAGAGAGAGGGGGGGGGAGGGAGGGAGGAAGGAAGGAAGGAAGGAAGGAAGGAAGGAAGGAAGGAAGGAAGGAAGGAAGGAAGGAAGGAAGGAAGGAAGGAAGGAAGGAAGGAAGGAAGGAAGGAAGGAAGGAAGGAAGGAAGGAAGGAAGGAAGGAAGGAAGGAAGGAAGGAAGGAAGGAAGGAAGGAAGGCATCAGAATAGTGGAATAAAGCATGAAGAAAGACATCAGAATAGTGGAATAAAGCATGATGATATTCTCTCTCTCTCTCTCTCTCTCTCTCTCTCTCTCTCTCTCTCTCTCTCTCTCTCTCTCTCTCTCTTGCGCGCACACACACACACTGTACCTGTTGCTTCTGCCATTGAAGTTTAATGCAGAGATATTCATCCTGTAGGTTGTCTCTTACCTGCTCACTTCCTACAATTGTATGAATTTTTGTAGTCACCTTATTTGCCAATGCCAGCTTGCTAGGCACCAACAACAGAGCAAAACCTCTTCCTGCCTTGCTTTCCTGAGGGGTCCATTCATAGGGTTTCTTGGATAAGATTGTGTCCCTCAAAGAACAAAAAACAAAGTGTTGGTAGAGGAGTGCAGAGCTATAGAATGAATGCAGAAAGAGTATCTTTATCCTGATGTTTTGATTTATATTATCTTTAGAATGATTAATTATGTAATTAATCTTATCCACTGCCATCTGTAATTTGCACTAATTCTCTCTCTCTCTCTCTCTCTCTGTGTGTCTCTTCACTCAATTTTTTTAAAAAGCAATCCGTTCGCCTAATATCACTGTGCCAACGACTATCCAGGTCATTTTTATCCAGAAGTAACATGAGTGTTGCCAGAAGTGACGATACCCTGGTAAGCAAACCTGTTTGTTTAATGAGGTTCTGTTTCATCACTGTGTTTAAGTTTATGTTTAAGTTGTTAAATTTGTTCAACACCCAAAAATACAAAGTCGTATAACTATCAGGACTATTCTTTCTCTTCTGGATGTAGGCATTGAGGTGTCTATTCTGACATTCTTTATTTGTATACTGCTCTATCCTTTTACACATTGTTTGGCTTGGCATTGTAGCCATTCCCAACCTCATAGCACTGATATTTCTATTGTGTACCTCCCTTAGAACCCCAATGCAGAGTTTGAGAGAAGAGGAGAGAGCATTTTGTAGTTACCATAGCTAAAATTAGAGCTGTTTATTGCACTAACCTTGAAAAGTTTTGACGTGCACAAGAGAAAAAGATACCTTTCCCACAAGCACACAGATACTCAAAAATAAAGTAAAATGTAATAGGACTTGGTATAGTGAGTGGTAGACCAGAAAACATGGCTTGTTGGCATTATATTGATTGCCTAAGGCCTTTAAGTACAACACCATTCCCCCCCCTTAATCCAAACTGAAATCTCAATTATAGATGAACTCTTCAAATGTGACTGGACACATTAAAGTCAGTCGGGCTTTTTCTGACAGTCAGGAAACAGGACTTTGTGAACTCAAGAGCTAGAGATATTTCCAGATAAGCGAACAGGGTAGTTTTATTGGAATCAGACTGTGTCGGTCATGGAACAGTTGGCATTTCCGGAGTGAAACCTAGAACTCCCATTTACAGTTGACATTGTAGCTAATTGTTTGAGTCCTGGTTTACCATTGTACAATGGGTAGAGGTAGGAAATGTTAAAAAGTAAAAAGTAAAAAAGAAGCAAATTCATAATAGGAAGAGGCAGGGAAGAAAGCATCTGGGAATTGTGTGAGGGTAGCAGTGGAATGATAAAATAGATAAAAACCAGTATAACTAGGTGACCAGAATGATTAGAAATTATAAATTGACATCATCTTAAAAATTAGGAGAAATTATATGTGTAATTGACAAGTTTATATTAGGAGAGAGATACCATGGTCATATAAGACTCCAGGATAAAAGACTTTCTATACCGCCGCTTCCCTTTTCTGATCAGAGGTCTGAGTGTCTTTCTGATCGGGAGTCTCAGCACCCTTCTGATTGGAGCACTCGGCACCCTTCTGATCGGGACACTTGGACCCTTCTGATTGGGGCACCAGCACTCTTCTGATCTGGCTACTCAGCACCCTTCTGCTCGGGGCACTCAGCACCTTTCTGATCGGGGCACTTGGCACACTTCTGATCACTATGACAGTCTGCTGTTCTTCCCTTTCCTTCAGTTTTTTTGACTCCTGCCAGTTTCTTTTATCAACTAAGATAATGACAGAAAAGTGTGATTTTATATATGTACACTACATAAATATTAATAAAATTGTTACAAAGTTTGATTTCTGAATTGGCGAGAAGAAAAAGCAGAGTTCAGAGAAATGACTTTTCCTTTCCCCCTTACAGGCAGATATTCTGCCTCTAGGAGTACACTTTTCCGAATTAGAAATTTCACAGAATAGAATATATTCTATTCTATAAAGTTTTTCTACAGAATAACTTTATTCCTTGATTGTAATAAAACATATTTTTTTTAATTTTTTAGTGAATCACCGTGAGGTACAGTTAAAGACTTACAAACTTTCGTGCTTGTGTTTCAGTCATAAAATGTTCGAGTACCCATCCCTTCACCAGTGCCCATTCTCCACCACTGATAATCTCAGTATCCCTCCCACCCACCCCGCACCTTATCCTTACACCCCACCCCACCTCTGTGGCAGGGCATTCTCTTTTGTTCTCTCTCTCCTTTTGGGTGTTGTGGTTTGCAATAGAGGTATTGATGGCCATCGTGTTTGATCTACAGTCTACTTTCAGTGCACATTTCCCATCCCAAGCGGTCCTGGTGTTTACCTGGTATTACCTTCTCTATCTGAGCTGCCTTTTCCTCCAGCATGTGAGGCCAGCTTTCAAGCCATGGAGCAAACCTCCTGGTACTTATCTCTACTATTCTTGAGTGCTAGTTTCCCATTCTGTTACTTTATATTCCACAGATGAGTGCAATCTTTCTATGTCTGTCTCTCTCTTTCTGACTCATTTCACTTAGCATGACACTTTCCATGTTGATCCACTTATATGCAAAGGTCATGACTTCATCTTTTCTAACAGCAGCATAGTATTCCATTGTGTAGATGTACCAACATTTCTTTAACCAGTCATCTGTTCTTGGGCACTCGGGTTTTTTCCAGATTCTGGCTATTGTAAACAGGGCTGTGATGAACATACAAATGCAGATGTCATTTCTACTTTACCTTTTTGCCTCTCCAGGATATTTTCCCAGGAGTAGTGTTGCTGGGTCAAATGGGAGCTCAATTTCTAATTTTTTGAGAATTGTCTTTATTGTTTTCCCAAAAGGCTGAACCAGTCGGCATTCCCATTAGCAGTGAAGGAGAGTCCCTTTCTCCCCACACCCGCACCAGCACCGGTTGCTTTTGTTCTTTTGGATGTGTGCCAGTCTCTGTGGTGTGAGATGGTATTTCATAGTTGTTTTGATCTGCATCTCCCTGATGATTAGTGATGAAGAGCATTTTCTCATGTGCCTTTTTGCCATTCGTATTTTCCTTGAGAAATTTCTGTTCATTTCATTGCCCCACTTTTTGATGGAGTTGGATGTTTTCTTCTTGCAGAGTTCAACCAGTGCGTTGTATATCCTTGATATCAATCCCTTATCTGATGGGTACTGGGTGAACATTTTTTCCCATTCTGTAGATTGTCTTTGTATTTTGGTCACTGATATAACAGATTTTTTTAATTGCTTATTGTAAGACATATTTGACAGAGTGACAAAGATTTACCAAGTTTATTCATATTTTTAGTCATTTCCCCCCCAGCAACTAGAAAAATATCCCTCTTTCTTTATCCTGGGCCAAGTTTCACATTTCTTCCCCCTGAGGCGCTATTTTTTAAATACTTATGACTAGCTTTCAGAAAATTTTGCTATGTTATTCTATACCCAGAGAAAATAATTTCAAGTGCTTTAAATTTCCGTGACAATTTAAAAAAATTGAATCACAAATAAAACTATGGGAGGAGCCTAGAGGGTGGCAGCAGAAACCTGGGATTTGACCTAGGTCTTATGCAGATAAGGCATAGCTATATCCCCAAGTCAGAACTGTCATATTAAAAGCTTTTTTATTTACTTGCACCTATGATTCTTAGAGTTTGACTTTCATCTGAAATTTCCCTGATAGTTTCTACAAATCTATATTGCAGATTTCCAAATTATAAAGGATCGTTTTTAATTGATTATTGTTCTAACTTTGAATCTTGGATGATGTTTGAGCCCTTCCTTTACAATGCAGGTGGCAGTGAGGCAGATTTAAATATAAGGTGGTTCTAGTTGGAGGGACAAAATGTAATCCCTTCCTCCCTCTTTCATTGGGATCCTGGTATTAAATACTTTTTTGCTTTGAATGTTCCCATTAACAGATTCACAATGATTCTGATTAAGTATCTGGGGGTGTGGTCGGGCATAAAGGACACCCAGTCCTGGTGAGCAGGAAATAATTAAAGGAAGCATTTATTAAAAGGAAAAGGAGGCAATTAAAAGAAATTGTCACACATCTAGAATGATAAAGTGTTTAAGAAAGGTAGGAAGTGGGGGCTGGAGAGATAGCACAGCGGGTAGGGCATTTGCCTTGCACGCGGCCGACCCGGGTTCAAATCCCAGCATCCCATATGGTCCCCTGAGCACGGCCAGGGGTAATTCCTGAGTGCAGAGCCAGGAGTAACCCCTGTGCATCGCCAGGTGTGACCCAAAAAGCAAAAAAAAAAAAAAAAAAGAAAGGTAGGAAGTAGAAAAAATGCTCCTAAAATAATCGGGAGTGGGAGTATAATGGGAAACAGCAGCCCTGCCATGTTGAGCCTCTGCTGATGGTTTCAGGCTCTATCCTTTCCCCATCCCTGCCCAGATGGGGAGTGTGAAAGGTGTCTGAGGTGCTTACCCTATTTGGCCACATTTATGGGTTTCCGTGATTACTAAATGTAATTTTTCATGGCCCAGTGGATGTGGTTTGATATGTTCCCATATTATAATGCTCAGGTAATGAGCTAGAGTTTATAGAGATCATCTGGAACTGAGCTCAGCTTATCCCCGCTTTTATAACAAAGGGAGAGACCATGCAGAGTGTCATACAGCTCCGTGAATGTTTTCACTACCAAGTGGCTCAGAGCATGCTGAGGTTGGTTGCTAATGTTGCTTGCCCTTCTCCATCACGAGTCATGATGGCCTGAACTCACACACTCTTTGCTCTCTGCCTCCCTAAGACCTCCATATATGCTGATTTGAGGTGCTTCCCTGGTCTCATCAGTACTTTTTGCTGTGTCTCTCCAGGATGAGGAAGACTCCTTTGTGATGAAAGCCATCATCCATGCGATCAATGATGACAATGTCCCAGGCCTGCAGCACCTCCTGGGCTCTTTGTCCAACTATGATGTTAACCAGCCCAACAAGGTATGGCACTCTCCTGCCCCAGGGTGTGGTGGGGGAGAGGGTGCATCAAAATGAGGCTCCAGCGCCAGGTACTAGAGGGAAACATCATTTGCTTCTCCATTCCCCTACCTCCTGCAAATTCTGTAGTGTAAGAAAAAAGCACTTATATTTAGACACTGAGCTGAGTTAGCAACGAAGTTGGGTTGTGGTTTTTTTTGGGGGGGCGGAGGGGTTGGTTGTTTATTGAGTATCTTTCTTCATGCTGCTTTTGCACCTTCATGCTGCTTTTACATCTTTATTTGTTTTGTTTTGGGGCCATATTAGGTGGTGCTCAGAGCTTCCTCTTTGCTCTGTGCTCAGAGTTCCTCCTGGCATTATTCAGGTGACTGTATATCATGCTGGAGATTGAACCTAAGTTGTTCATATACAGAGCAAGCAACTTAATGCCTGTGCTGTGTGCTTGAGACCCTCCTGCCTGTGGGCTCATCCTGATCTAAAAGAGCAGAAAGGGAAATTGTGTTTTGCTTTCTTCTGATCCTGTAATGCATCCAGAGTTATGTGCCTGTTCAGTCTTAGGAGGAAGTACAGAATGGCAGTGCCAGTTTGCGTTTTCCTACCAAACCCGAGAAATCAACATGTTTTTCCTTTCTATTCCAGCACGGGACACCTCCGTTACTTATTGCTGCCGGCTGTGGGAATATTCAAATACTGCAGTTGCTCATTAAAAGAGGCTCAAGAATTGATATTCAAGATAAGGTCATCAGGTCTTTTGTAAATTTTGTTTGATTTTTCTTTTTGGGAAATGAATTGTTTTAGTATTTCCAGCTATTTCTTAATACAACCATTTTTAAGCCCCCATCTGTGAACTGGTGATGGTGTGGACACTGATTCATAGGTTATGAAAATCAATGCATTCGCCTTCCTCTGGGCTCTGAGTTCAGCATCAGTTTCTCTTTGTACATCGTGCCAATTTGAGTTTCTTATGATAACATTTATTTAACAGTGTTATATTTGGGAAAGTTCTCCCTATCTAATCAACCTCACCAGAAATCTGTTCTTAAAAATATATTTTTAAGGAAGCAAAGGATGATATATTTTGAGGTCTCATTATAAGTATAGAAACAATTAACAGCCTAGAGTCAACTGAGTTGTTCTTTCATAAGCTTCCATAGTATAGAGTTTGAACGGAACTGTAAATGGACTAGATCTGGAACTATAACACTCAAGTGAAAAAATTCAAAATTCAGGCTGAAAAGAAGGATTTTATTTTGGAATTATTCTAGATATACAAAGATAGTACAGGAAACTTCCTTAGCCTCTTTGCCCACCTTCCGTAACTATAAACTATTATTAATGTAACAGTGGTTACCTTATTTGTCAAAACTGGAAAAAGAAAAAAACAACTGAAGTGAAGCAGGGCATTATTTTATTCCATATGAGAGTTGTTGCTTACCTTAGCATCTCATAGGAAGGGCGTTGAGTGAGTCTGCAATGTGTATGTCACAGCTTTGGGTCTCTGAGTGTGACTTTGTTGGTTGTTGTGTAGGGTGGATCCAACGCCATCTACTGGGCCTCTAGGCACGGCCATGTAGACACTTTGAAATTTCTCAATGAGAACAAATGCCCTTTGGATGTTAAAGACAAGGTAAGGCCATTTTTTAGGGATGGGAAGTTGTTGCAAAGGATTCATTCATGAACTTGGCTCAACTCACGCAAATCATGTGCCTTCCCCACTGTAATATCTCTTCCTCTCCATTCTACTTTTTTTTCTTATTTGTTTTTGGGCCACACCGGGCATTGCTCCTGGCTCAGTGCTCAGGAACCACTCCTGACTTGGGGAACCAAATGGGAAATACTGGGGATCAGACCAACATTAGCCACATGCAAGGCAAGTTCCTTACCCTCTATCCTATCTCTCTGACCCCATGGGTTGAAACCTGATATGGGGTCATGGTACCGAATGTGGCTGTTGCAAAAGAAATCATAAATAAATAGTCGTATCACTGTAGCACTGTCTTTACATTGTTCATCGATTTGCTCGAGCGGGCACCAGTAACGTCTCGATTCCTCTGTGCAGGCAGAACTCTCGGTAGCTTGCTGGGCTCTCCGAGAGGGACGGAAGAATCAAACCTGGGTCTGCTGCGTGCAAGGCAAACGCCTTACTCACAGTGCTATCACTTTTTATGATTTTTCTATTAGTAAATGTCTGAGTTTTGTATACAAAATGTATTTACCAATATACACGGCCACATAAAAATTTGGGGGGTAAGAAGAGGTCCCAAGTAGGTAGTTTTAAAATGCTTATTATAAAATTTCTGTAGTAACTAGTGAGTTAATTGCCAGTGCCTGAACCACAATCTGAAGGTCCTGCCTTCTCTGTTGCATGTTATAATCCTGTACTTCTTTATACTGTATATCAGTTCTGTCCGGGTTGATACATAGAGCTTATAGATATCTAAAATTGACCTGCTATCAAATACTAATATATTTATTATGGAATATTTTTGTCATAACACAATCAAGTATCTGGGAGATTTTAAATCAGTTTATTCTAACAATTTTGGAGCAGCTATAAGCAAAATATCGTAAGGATCTTACACCTAGAAATTTTGAAAAAGTTTTGAAAAAATTCTGAGAATGTAATAAATAATATCTTAAATTTAGACCAAAAAACTTGGTAATAAGTACAATTTTGTATAAATAATATAGCATGATAGACTTAATATTAAAAATAGTATCTTGTTTCTTTAAAAAATTATAGAGTTAGAAGCACTAGTGTATAAGATGGAGAGTAGCTCTCTCAGGAAAGGAGAAGCATTTTCACCTGAGGGTTTTTCTGACATACAGGATGAACAGTGTGAGAGTCTAATGCTACTTTGTGGTGGATGTTCCTGTCTCTGGGCCCCTGGGTCTGTCACCAGAGGGGTATCTGGTCCATAGGGCTATGTCTTCTTCCCCCTAAGTGTGTTGTACTCCCAGAAACTTCTCTGAGACCTTGTTTCTTTTGCAGTCTGGAGAGACAGCCCTCCATGTGGCCGCTCGCTATGGGCATGCAGATGTCGTCCAGCTACTGTGCAACTTTGGCTCTAATCCCAATTTCCAGGACAAGGTGGGTTGTGGTGGCTGATACTGTCTCTTCATTCTGCTCTCTGTAAGGATGGACAGCCACATGACACAGTCCACTGGAATTTTACCCCAAGAATTTCTACATAGAATGTAGAGGTCAGGGATCCAAGCAGGATCACTTGTATTTGTTCATTCATTTATTCATTCTATTGTCTATGCAGCTGTATGCTTCTCATTGTGCAGATGAGGAAACTTAGACAAAGGTAAATTTAGAAACTTGCCCAGGATCACAGAGACTATAAATGACATAGCTGAGGTTTGGGCCCACACAACCTCGTCCCATCATCCATGTGTGTAACCTTTAAACCATATTACGTCTGAAAAAATGATATATGTGTGTCTAATGATGTTGAACATGAAGATCTTACAGACCTGGGTGCCAGCTCTTTCTTTGACTAGTTAAAGCTTAGCTTTAACATTGTATTATTAATTCTCTGGCATAGTCACACCTTTGCTAGAGAATTCAATCACAATCACAATATCCCATTAATCACCGATTTCTCGGGCAGGCTCAGTAACATCTCATTTCATCCTTTCCCTGAGATCTTAGAAGTTTATTTCGACTTGGCCCTCCTAACGATGTTGCACTGGGAGCTCTTCAGGGTCAGGTGAATGAGATCCAGCTTGTTACTGGACTTTGCATATGAATACACCATGGGAAGCTTGCAAGGCTGTCCCATGTGGGCAGGAAACTCTCAGAAGATTGCCAATTTCTCCTAAAGAGAGAAGTAGGCTAAAGATACCACGCGGCCGCTTTGCAGCTGCGCACTTCTGAGAGCTTGCTTTTAAGTCTCTCTCTGGATGTTGGCCGTTGATGGATTCACACACACCTGGGTTCCTCTTCCGGTACCTTCATGCATGAGGCCTGTTTGAACGTGTAGAGAGGAGCCTCCAGCATGGCTGCAGCTAGGTTCCAGTGGTCTTCTGCCACCAGGAGCTCTGCTCAGGGTGAGGAGGGAAGCTGGAGCCCATCCCCTCCAAGGATTAATAATATATTAATGTGACCCACCTACATATCACACATATGGCAGAAATCTTGAAACATCAAGATTGTTAGACTTAATGTCTGAGAAGTACTTTAGTAATAGTCTCAAATAGCTGAAATGAAGACCTCTGTTCAGAAGTATGCTTATTTTAAATCCATCCAACCACGTCTCTGTTGTTTATAAGAGTCAAGCCTATGACTTCAATCATATGCTGAGAAACCCAAATTCTTCCAACACTTCCAAATTCTGGCCAAGTGCTGAGGAGAGAAACAAATGAAGTGGAGATTTTAGACCTATGTCTTTTATTTCAGATTTCAGGAGAGTAGATGTAAGTTTTCTTTCTGCTGCCTTTATTTGAATTTTCTCAAATTTGGAGGAGACTCTGTGTCTCTACTTTCTTTCATTGCTTTCTCTTCCTCTATGTATTTGACTTCCCGGGTAGGAAGAAGAAAGTCCCCTGCACTGTGCTGCATGGCACGGGTATTACCCTGTAGCCAAAGTCCTATGTGAAGCTGGCTGCAACGTGAACATTAAAAACCGAGAAGGAGAGACCCCACTCCTGACAGCCTCTGCCAGGGGCTATCATGACATTGTGGAATGTCTGGTGGAACATGGAGCTGACCTTAATGCCTCAGATAAGGTACGTTGTGGGTGAGTTTGTCACACTCACTGAGAAGTGACATAGGAGCAGATGATACTGCAGGAGTCCTCAGTTACTTTACACACAATAACAAACTTCAGTGTGGCAAATTATAATTATCCTTTTCTTTTTCTTCTTTTTCTTCTTATATTTGGGGGGTGTGATACCAAAGGTTCTAGTAGGCCTGGGAACTTCCAGTGATTCTTGCCACGTGAGAATCCATGAATGCAGAATCATTCAGAGCTCCCCAGAAATGCTTGAGGTCCTCCAGTGCTATACCTAACATTCCTTGTGGGACCAAATGATAGCAGGGACTGAACAAGAGTTAGCTGCATGCCAGACATGCACCTTAATCCCTGTTCTATCTCTCCAGCCCTATCTTTTTCTTTACTGTTTCAAAGATTTTGTGGACTTTTCTAGATTAAAACTGAATCTAGATTCATTTATAAATGTAGCAAAATATATGAATTGACCAGATGTCATCGAATTTATTTTTTAGAATACTTTTCTGCATATAGCACTAGGACCAAAATTGATCCTCATTTAGGGCCCAAACTGGCAACCCTCTCTGACTATCTCAATATTAGACCAGCTCTTCCTCTTTTAATTGAACAAATCCAGCATATTATCACTTTTAAAAATTAAACACTGGTGTGTGATGGTGGGAGTGGGGACTCAGGTCCACGTCCAATACTTAATGATTTATCAGTCCTAACTGTGTGACCGTGTGGGCCAGTGGTGCCAGAGGCCAGGGCGTCAGGCGTCCTGCATGCTGGACATAGGCTGTAACACTTGAGTTGTCTTCCCAGCACAGCATGATCTGTTTTTATTGTGAACTTGTGGTTCAGATGAAGCTTTGATGTTACTATATGTAGTCAGACTTGGAACACTGTAGATTATTTTGTATCTACACATTTGTGGATTATTTTCTTGACTTCAGCTTCAGGTAGCCTTGCCTCCAGGGAGCCTTGATAAGACTGGAGACTGTTTTTATGTCTCAGCTGAGTCAGAGTTACCACCGGCACACAGTAAGGTTTTACAGCTCACAGGGATAACCCTACAGTGTCAGGAGTGCTTGGGTTTTTTCAACTCGTTGGCCCAGATGATAGATCCTAAAGTGTCTGGACTGTGACTCCTCCAAATTCATCAATACCGGAATTCCAGTAGGAGCACACCAAATTAGACAGGAAAGTAGCATTAGAAGCCAACTAAACTCAACTAGTAGGTATACTGAAGACCCGATTAGTGACAGCTTAGTAAATCCTTAGGCGAGGACTTAACAACCCCATGGTGAGATATAACAATTTTCACATATTTTATTTTACCAAAGTATTTTTTTTTCTTTTTGGGTCACACCCGGCAATGCACAGGGGTCACTCCTGGCTCTGCACTCAGGAATCACCCCTGGCAGTGCTCAGGGGACCATATGGGATGCTGGGAATCGAACCCGGGTCGGCAGCATGCAAGGCAAATTCCTTACCCACTGCGCTATCACTCCAGCCCCTACCAAAGTAGTTTTGATAATAATTCTTTTAGCCATTTAGCTGCTACAAGCAATATAAAATAAATTATCGTGTGCTAAGCAGGCCGACTTGGAGGGTGGTCTGGTAAGTGGTTACAGTGGTGGAGAACAGATCACTTTGGTGGTGGGATTGGTGTTTGAACATCAAAAGTCCATAACAAGTGTATTATGAACAGAATTGTAAACCACAGTGTTTAAATAAAGTGTCTTTAACAATAAAAGCAATAATAAAATATAAATGTTTATTCTAAAAATAAATTGTGCTGAGATGAAGAAATTGTAGATCTGATAAGTTCTAGAAGTGTTTCCAAACTCTTCCCAGGTCTTGAAACTCATTCACTGGGGATTTGGGCGTGGGGCTGGGGGGATGCCCAGAGTGTTCTGTGTGGGATGCAAGACTCAGCTGTTACTATTTGCCTTTTCTTTGAATGCTTATCTCCTGAATAAATCCTTCATGTTGTTGCCTTAGTTTCTCTGCATATAATAAAATAATAGGTTTTCCACTTAGAAAGTTAGTAGACATTGCTGAGCAAATATTTTTCGGAGTGTTTTTAAAGCACTTGATAAATCAGATCAGTAAAGTACCAATAATTATTTAAGTCCTGTAAATTAGAGACAAACAGAAGTGTAGTCTTACCTGATTGTATTGGCCAAGTTGGGATTGATCAAGGTGATGTCCAGCTGAGTCTAATTATTCATATGAGTAGAATATATGAAGTGTTTCCTCATCCTCAGGAATGTGTGTGTGTATTTTAATCCTTTAAGGCTTGTGTCTCAATCCCCTTGGTTCAGTGGCACCTGAACGTGGCCAGGCTCACATGCTTGAGGGACAGTGCTCACATCTTTTCATGTCTGTTTCAGGATGGACACATCGCACTTCACCTTGCTGTCAGACGATGTCAGATGGAAGTCATACAAACTCTTATCAGTCGGGGATGTTCAGTTGATTTCCAAGACAGACACGGCAACACCCCGCTCCATGTGGCCTGCAAAGATGGCAGTGTCCCCATTGTGGTGGCGCTCTGTGAAGCGAACTGCAATGTGGATATCTCAAACAAGGTAAACATGGGTGAGAAGACCCTGCACACTCCAGTAATGTCTGATCCACCTCCTTGTGGAAATTTCTTCTTTGTATCTCTTTATTGTTCAAGTCAATATTCAATACAGCCTGTTTTTTTGTAATTACAAAGTACTTCTGGTTAAGCACTCGCCTGGTTAAGCACTTAGAGGAGGGGGGAAAGAAAGGAATATGGGAAAAGAGACAGTTGGGGCCAGGGGGAAGAGAGAGAGGCAGAGGGAGAGGAAGATAGAGGGAAAGAGGTCCCCTAAACCCACCAAAAGTAAACCCTGAGTACCCCTGGGTGACCCTATGTACTCATTAGATAGCCAATTTACTATAAAGGATGTAACTCAGGAACAACCAGATGGAAGAGCTGCATAGAGGTAAATATTTTCTTCTTTTTCCTTTTGTTTCCTGTTTGGTTTGGTTTGGTTTGGTTTGGAGCCACACCTAATAATGCTCAGGCCTTACTCATGGTCTGCACTCAGAGATCACTCCTGACAACCATGGAGGACTATATGGGATGCCTGGGATCAAACCTGGGTTAGCGTATTTGAGGCAAGCGCCTTACCCACTGTTCTAACACTACAGTCCCTCAGTGGGGGCAAACTATAGGAAATGATTTTTCTCAAATTTCCACATATTTACCTGCCTGAAATCCCTCTAAAGCCCTTTAATTTGGGTTTTTAATGGAATCTTCATTACATGGGCATAACTGATAAAATCAATCGCCATTGGCAATTTAGTTCAGTCTTTAGCCTAACCCCCTTACCCCATCTCTTGGAAATTCTCTTTAATTGCAGTTTTGGTTTTCTGACAATCTTCCCCTATTCTTTGGTGCTTTTTCAAAAGTTACTTTACATGACAAAAGCCATTTTTATTTCTCCAAACACAGAAAATTTCAAGGCATTTGGAAGCTATGATGAATGTGGACGAAATGTAAAGTGTTAAATACATTTTGATGTTCTTGATGATCATATATATTCACAAATAATAATCAAACACACATATACATTGAATATGGAGGAAAATGCAATGTATATAACAAATACATTTCAGTGTTTTTGATGAGTACACAAACACACATGTATATTTATTTCCTGTATATCATAGAACATGATACAATTAGGGAATATGATGCAGAAGTTAAAGAACCTGATACAAATTAGAGCATCTCTGGAGCAATATGTCTTCAGGAAGAGACCTAATAAAGTCTGACTTCATTCCTATGACCACTTTCTCCTTTCAAGTTTCCTGCATTGAGAGTTTTATGATCAGAGATAAAATACTCTCAGGTTGTGCAAAACAAGTTTGGAAAGAGCAAGGAAATGCTAGTTTTGGGTGAATAAAGATAAAAGTAAATAATTTGTACTCTTAGATTGATTTTTTTTTTATCTGAGTGTGCTAACTTCTAAATTGTGCTAAGAACTTCTCTTTTCCCTGAACACCATCTAGACCATTGTTCTCCAAAGTGGGAGATACTTGCCCCTGCTACCCACTTCTGACCTTCCTCAACAATCTTAGGTGAAACTAGAAGCCTCAAGTGTAATTAGAGGCCATCTTTTGTTTGTTCATTTATATTTCCAGGGACACTGAGTGATTTTGTTCCGAAAAGAGCATTGTAGGCCCAATAAATGTGGAAACCTGTGGTCTACATTTTTGGTTACTAAATAAGGATGAAAAGCTGGGTATTCATGTATTCCCATTAGGAGTGGCAAGCACTATACTTTAATGATTCAACTATTTTGTCCAAGTACAGTGAATTTTTCTATTAAAGGACGTGTTTGTTATGTGCCCAGGCTTACATGATACCAGGAGAATTTATTATGGCAAAATTACTATTTTAACATCTAACACAGTTGGAAATATATCGATAGATAGATAGATAGATAGATAGATAGATAGATAGATAGATAGATAGATAGATATTTAAGGACTGAAGCGATAGCACAGCAGGTAGGGTGTTTGCCTTGCACGTGGCCGACCCAGGTTCAATTCCTCCATCCCTCTTGGAGAATCCGGCAAGCTACCGAGAGTATCCCACCCACATGGCAGAGCCTAGCAAGCTACCCATGGCATATTCAATATGCCAAAAGCAATAACAGTGAGTCTCACAATGGAGATGTTACTGGTGCCTGCTAGAGCAAATCGATGAACAAAGGGACAACGGTGCTATATATATAAAAGAAAAGTATTCCTTCTGATTATTATGTGATTTGTTCAAATTTAAATTTGGCCTTATCTTTCCTTCTAGGATCTTATTCCATAGTGAATAAAAAGCAGGGAACATCTTGGCATACATTTAGACTTTTTTTTTAAATAATGTAGGAATACTGCTATTTATTCAGCCATTGACTAATCTGATTGAATTAGGAATGAGCTCCATATTACTTTTTCTTTTTTGATTCAAATGTTAATTTTATTTTATTATTATTTCCCCTCACACCTTTTTTTTAATTCACCGTGAGATATAGTTACAAAGCTTTCATGTTTGAGCTTTGGTTATACAATCATTAAACACCCATCCCTTCACCAGTGCACATTTTCCACCACCAAAATCCCCAGTATCCCCCCCACCCCTATTCCAACCCTTCCTCTGCCTGTGTGGCAGGCAGTTTCCCCCATACTCTCTCTCTACTTTGGTTACATTCGATATTTCAACACCAGTCTCACCACCACTTAAACCTGAAAGGGACAGAGGACTCAAGTCCGGGTCGGCTGCATGCAAGGCAAATGCCCTACCCTCTGTGCTATTGCTCCAGTTCGGATAGAATATAATGTCCAGGAAATTCTGTGCCATTCTCTTCTGGGAGTTTTAGTTTATAGTCCCTGGGTCTTGGCTGTTGATGAGATTACATGGCATAGCCGGGGGAGCAGCTGTGGGTGTGACTGTCAAGCTTTTGGAAAACTGGGGACTTGCAGGGAGGAGGCTCAATCCCGATCCAAGCAGGCTTGGAGATCTCATTCAGGGGTTCCTGCATACCTGGGTTTTCCTGCTGGTCCGCTCTCCAGTGAGGTTCATCCCGTCTTGAGTGAGGTGGTCCAAGCATATGGAGAGTGGCCTTGAGCTCGGTGGCAGTTGGGTTCTGGAGATTTTCAGCTTTAGGGCCCTGCTTGGGGCAAGGAGGGAGACTCACCCACCCCACTCCGAGGTGCCTTGGTGAGAACAGCCCTGGTGTGGGGTCAGGAGATGCTGTGACACTCTCTTCCAAGAGCTTTAGTTTATAGTCTCTGGGTCTTGGCCATTGATGAGATTACATGATGCTGGGGGCAGTTTGTGGGTGTGACTGCCATGCTACTGGAAAACTGGCGACCTGGGGGGAGGAGGCCCAGTCCCGATCCAAGCAGACCTGGAGATCTCAGTCATGGGTTCCTGCCTACCTCCAAGCTACAGCCCCTAACTGCCTCTTTTGATCTCTTTCAAGATTTATGGTTCTCTGAAATAAGGCCAATAAATGAGCTTATGTAGATGAGTTGGAGGTGGCTTGTGGGTGTGTCTCCCACATACCTAACTTTTGGCCATTTAATTTCTTGGTAAACTGAGTCCCAAGTTGTTGGATCCAGCAAAAGGCACAGCAGCAATTTTGGGGTATCTGGAAGTCTAAAGGCACCATCAGGCTGCTGATGCACTTGCCCCACAGGTATAGGTTGACTTGCTGGTGACACCATAGCCCTGTCATTTTGACTTTTTAAAATTTACTTTTTATTAAAGAACTGTGATTTATAAAGTTATTGATTAGTTTTAGGCATATAAATTGATTTGCATATGTTGAGCCTTCATTGCATCCCAAGAATGAAGCCTTCTTAATTGTGGTATGCTATTTGCTAGATATGCCATTGGATTCAGTTTGCTAAGACTTTTTGAGGATTTTTGCATAGTATACATTTGGGAGATTGGTCTCAATTTTTCTTTGTTAGAAGTGTCTAAATCTACTTTAGATATCAGTGTAATGTTAGCTTCATAGAAGATGTTAGAAGAATTGCTGTTTCTTCAATATTTGGGAAGTGATTAAGAAAAAAGGTAGTTAGATAAAATTCACCACCGAACCCATCTGGGCCAGGACTTTTGATCTTGGGAAACATTCAAAATTACTGCTTCCTGTTTCCTCCTCATTGCATTTTGGCAGATGACAATATTCTAAGAATCTGCCCACTTCTAGGTGCTCCAGCTTAACAGCAAAAAAAAGTTGTTCATAGTAACCTCAAAATATTTTTAATTCTTAGGAGATATAATTCATCTCTGATCCAATGTATTTGAACATTTGTTCTTTTTTTCCCTCTTGAATCTAGCTAAAGATTTGTCTGCCTTGGGTTTTTTTCTCTCCAGTTTTTGGAGCACACTTGGCATTGTTCAGAGGTAATAACCTCTGGCTCTACTCTGAGGAATTACTCCTGAAGGTGATCAGGGGACCATAGAGGATGCTGGTGATCAATTCAAGTAGGCCTCATGAAAGGCAAGCACTGTATTATCTCTCCAGTTGTGTCTTGTTTATTCTCTGTAGAATCAGCTCCTGGTTTCATTGATTTCTTTAAAATAAAAATTTTATTTTCTATTACTAACATCTTCTCTAGTTTTTATTTCCTTCTACCACTTGGGAGGTTTATTTATTGTCTTTTTTCCAGATTGTTGAGATGTAGATTTATTTATTGAATTGGGCTTTTGCTCCTTTCCTGCATTGCTATGACTTTCCCCCTTAGTATAGTTTTTGTCATATCCCATAGATCCTATGTTAGCTTGTATCTTCATTCTCATTAGTTTCAAAAAGTCTTTATTTCTTCCATGATTCCTCTTTGATCCAGTTTTTTTTTTTTTATCATTTTTTATTTATCAGTGTTCTTTTTCTGCTTCCAAGTATTGGAGGCTTTCCCTGACACTCTTCTGAGATCTCCCTGCAGGTCTCAGCCAAGGATCAGTGTAATTATGAATTAATTCTCTTTGGAGCAGTAGACTAGCTCCCCCAAGTCTAGAAATAGGAAAATGAGTGTCCCAGCTCTGGCTGTAATGGAAGAGGTGGAGTTATAGTGCTTTGCTGAAAAAAATTCTCATTTTTTTTTCACTTTTTTTAAACACTGTGGTTTACAAAATTGTTCATAATGATTTGGAGCAGGGCCAGTAGATAAGCTAATATGGTGGCAGCTATGAGTCCTGGGTGTGGCTCTCTCCTTATTTTTCCTTCCCTTTGTCGCTGTTGTTGTTGTAGTGTCCATGGTGTCACCCTGGTTGCTGTGCTTGTAACAGCCTGTGTGGCACTGGAGTAACTCTTTGGGCAATAAGAGCAGCTCCAAGAATCAGTCATTGCCTCACATATGCAAATTAGGTGCTCTGCCCCAAACCACAGTCCTGCACCTCAGATTCCTTTCAGGCAAAAACAATGGCCTTTCAGTGTAATGGAATCCTATGGTGCAGAGAGTCTCTGGCCCCTGTGCCTGGCTGTCTTCCCCCAGGCCCCTCAGAGGGGATGGGCTCCAGCTTCCCTCCTCGACCCTAGCAGAGCTCCTGGCAGCTGAAGACCTCCAGAGCCTAGCCACAGCCACGCTCAATGCCCCTCTCCACATGTTCGTACAAGCCTCATGCATGAAGGTACCGGCAGAGGAACCCAGGTGTGTGGGACCCGGGGCTGAGACCTCCAAGCCTGCTTGGATCGGGCCTGGGCCTCTTCCACTCAGATTTCCCATTTTCCAGTAGCTAGGCGGTCATACCCAGGGACTGCCCCCGGCACCCTGTAATCCCATCAACCCATCAACGGCCAACATCCAGAGACTTAAAAGCAAGCTCCCAGAACTGAACAGCCGAGAAAATATCTTATAGCCTCTTCTCCCTTTGGGAGAACCAGCAAGCTACCTAGAGTTTCCTGCCCACATTGGAGAGCTTCGCAAACTCCCCATGGCGTATTCATATGCCAAAACCAGTAACTATGCTGGGTCTCATTCCCCTGACCCTGAAAGAGCCTCCAATGAGGCGGCATCATTGGGAAGGATGAGTAAGGAGAGGCTTCTAAAATCTCAGGGCTAAGACGAATGGAGACGTTACTGAGACCACTCGAGAAATTCGACGATCAGCGGAATGATGATGATGATGATGATGATGATGATGATGATGATGATGATGATGATGATGATGATGATGGTGTAGTCACTGCCAGGGCTGAAAGGCAGCTTTAGGAAAACAAATGTTGGACATTACAAAAACCAGGGAGAGTTTTTCAGAGGTGAACATTTTAAATGATCAAGACACTGACAGATGAGGAGTATGCATTTAGGGGTACCTGGATGCCCCTGTTGCAGGCTCCAGGTATACATAACATGAAGAGGGTAAACTGGGGAGAGGAGGAAGAGAAAATGCAACTAAAAATAGGTATATGTTTCGAAGGTAAAATATCCTAATCTAATCCTAAGGAGTTTTGTTCTAGCAAAAATTGGCTCTGTTGAACTTTTAAATAGCCTTGTTATTTTCTTCATCACTTCTTTCCATTGCCTTATGAAAATGTACATTCTTTTTCTTTTTTTATTTTTTTAAATTTACTTATTTTTTAATTACTGAGTCACAGTGAGGGTACAGTTACAGATTCACGCATTTTTGTGCTTGTTTTTCCCTCATGCAATGTTTGAGAGCCCATCTCTCCACCAGTGTCCATTCTCCACCACCAATGAACCCAGTATCCCTCCCACCCCCCAGTCCCATCCCCCTTACTCCACTCCACCTCTGTGGCAGGGCATTCCAATTTGTTCTCTCTCTCTCCTTTTGGGTGTTGTGGTTTGCAATAGTGGTATTGAGTGGTCATCATGTTCAGTCTCTAGTCTACTTTCAGCATGCATCTCCCTTCCCGCACGGGATCTCCAATCACATTTTACTTGGTATTCCCTTCTCTATCTGCGATGAATTTCCCCAACGCGTGTGAGGCCAGCTTCCAAGCTATGGAGCCAACCTCCTGGTATTATATACTATTCTTGGGTATTAGTCTCCTACTCTGTTATTTTACATTCCACAGATGAGTGCAGTCTTTCTATGTCTGTCCCCCTCTTGCTCATTTCACTTAGCATGATACTTTCCGTGTTGATCCACTTATATGCAAAGTTCATGACCTCATCTTTTCTAACAGCAGCATAGTATTCCATTGTGTAGATGCACCAAAGTTTCTTTAACCAGTCATCTGTTCTCGGGCACTTGGTTTTTTTCCAGATTCTGGCTATTGTAAACAGTGCTGTGATGAACATATAAGTGCAGATGTCATTTCGACTATACTTTTTTGTTTCTCCAGTATATATTCCCAGAAGTGGTATTGCTGGATCAAATGGAACCTCAATTTCTAATTTTTTGAGAAGCGTCCATATTGTTTTCCAAAGGGGCTGGATCAGTCGGCATTCCCACCAGCAGTGTAGAAGGGTCCCTTTCTCCCCACATCCTCTCCAACAGCAGTTGCTTTTGTTCTTTTGGATGTGTGCCATTCTCTGTGGTGTGAGGTGGCATCTCATGGTTGTTTTGATCTGCATGTCCCTGATGATTAGTGATGCAGAGCATTTTTTCATGTGCCTTTTGGCCATTTGTATCTCCTCCTTGGAAAAGTTTCTGTTCATTTCTTCGGACCATTTTCTAATGGGGTTGGATGTTTTCTTCTTGTAGAGTTCAACCGGTGCTTTATATACCCTTGATATCAACCCTTTATCTTTTTCTTAATCACCCAAGCAGTTTATAGTTCTATAAGCAGAAATACATATGGATACTACAGCATTATTTATAATAGTAAAGAACTAAAAGGACTGTAAGTCCTCAGTATCAGATAAATAAATTGTGATTTATCATATTGTAAATATTCATATATTCAAAAGAATAGGTTTGTTATATATGTGAACAAGCATTTCAATTTATTAGATAAATAAAACAATTGATAGAATTGAAAATGGAATATGATTTTATTGGCTTTTCAGATTATCTCTCAGCTAAATGCTTGAAAAGCAATGAACCAAAATGCTCAGCAAGGATCCATCTGAGTAGGGGATCTTAGGAGAGAGAATAGGAGAGGAAGATTTTTATTTTCTACTAGAAATCCTTCTATATTGTTTGGATATTTGAAATAATATTTTCTAATTGAGGCTTCTTAACATCTTTTAAACTTACACTTATAAACACAGCATAGAACAGAGGAACTGTACTTTTCTTAGTTTACAATATTTGTTTCAGTCAAGTTTTTATGGCACTCTTAGGACAAAAGAAATACCTAGCACTTTTATTATTTTAAACTTTTTGGGGTGAGGAGCATGCACTCAGTGCTCAGGGACTGTTCCTTGCTCTGTGCTCATGAATCAGTTTTGGTAGTGCGCAGAGTGCCATTTTTGCTGCTAGGGATTGAACCGGGGTCAACTGCCTTCAAGGCAAGTACCTTACCCCTGGATTTTATTTTTTATTTTTTAACAATTATTATTCAGTAATGTAATGTCCTTAAAACTTGGTAGCTGGTGGAAAAATAATACAGACAAATTAAAAGAAAACAAAAGTTTAGTTGATGGTTTATCATTTGTGAATAGTGACGATAGGTCTCATTCCCATGACCCTGAAAGAGCCTCCAATCACTGGGAAAGATGAATAAGGAGAGGCTACTAAAATCTCAGAGCTGGGAGTAATAGAGATGTTACTGGTGCCCACTCGAGTAAAATCAATGAATTGTAATTTTTACACCTGTGAAATTTCTAGCTGTGTGACTATGAGCAACTAAGTCTAAGATCATGTTTTTTCTACATATAAATTCTATCAATTGTAGACAATATGCTACCATGAGAGGTTGTTAGAAAGAACCAATAGAATAAAGTGAGAATGTTAACATAGTAACTGTCTGCAATGCATTTAGCTCTTGGAATCTAAATTATGTCATTGCACCTAAAAAGCAAACTAAGATGAGGATGGAAAGACACAGTTCATTTCATGATAATTTTTTCCTTTCTTTCAAAATTCAAACTGGGAAATTTTAGCAAAATTATTTTTTGTATCCATATTCATTTTGGCAAATGAATAGGAATTTGAAGGCAGTTCAAATTAGTAAAAAGAGCAAAGGCTGTAAGTAATGTGATTATGCTACATATTTTTTCATGTGTAGTTGTATGAATTTTCTTATTTTTCACTGATAGTTCGTTTTGTTGTATTTTTAAAATACCATTGTAGCACTGTGGCACTGTCGTCCCATTGTTCATCGATTTGCTCAAGTGGGCACTAGTAATGTCTCCATTGTGAGACTTCTTGTTACTGTTTTTGGCATATCGAATACACCACGGATAGCTTGCCAGGCTCTGCCGTGTGGGCGGGATACTCTCGGTAGCTTGCCGGGCTCTCCAAGAAGGATGTAGGAATCAAACCTGGGTTAGCCATGTGCAAGGCAAATGCCCTACCCACTGTGCTATTGCTCCCTCTTAAAATATCAACAAAAGAAAAAATAAAACAAAAATTTAAACTTCAGTCTCATATAACCATATTTATACATTACAGAATGAAGGTCTCTTGAATGACATCATTCCTCACGCCCTGGATTCAGATTGGATGCCACCTCCCAATTCCTGTTCTAGACTGATTTTCTTAAGATAGCTGCTTCTTACCCCACAGGCCACCACCTGCTTTTTTCCAGTGACTTGATGTCATTGAAAGGAAAGTAATCTAGTGTTAAAGTGTGAACTCCCTGAAGCTATTGGTTTACCTAGTGTCCAAATTGCTGGTCCCATCAAAAAAATTTATTTTTTATTTATTTATTTAATTTTTTTTTGCTTTTTGGGTCACACCTGGCGATGCACAGGGGTTATTCCTGGCTCATGCACTCAGGAATCACCCCTGGTGGTGCTCAGGGGACCATATGGGATGCTGGGATTCGAACCCGGGTCGGCCGCGTGCAAGGCAAACGCCCTACCCGCAGTGCTATTGCTCCAGCCCCCCATCAAAAAATTTTAAACTCGGGGGTGATTCCTGAGTGCATTAGCCAGGAGTGACTCCTGTGCATCGCCGGGTGTGACCCAAAAAGCAAAAAAAAAAAAAAAATTTAAACTCTTCCTTGTCACTTCTGTGGATTTCATCAGTGCTCAGGGTACTTTGGTACACACCTTGGGAACTACAGAAATAAAACTGATGGGCATGACCTTGCAGTTTTTCCTCATTTAGATCTAATCCTCTTTTTCCCTTCCTGTATCTAATCTGTAGTACAGCTCTTATTGGAACTTGCTCCCACATCCCCTCCTCATCCTCCCATCCCCCATCTTCCTCTGTAAGCACAGAAAGAAATTTTATTAATTATTTTATGAGAAGCGTCCCACAGTTCCATTCTTTCACTGAAAAATACTTGAAAAATACTGAAAAATACTGAAAAAACTGCTTGTTTCACCTCCCTCTTATAATGATTTTGGAGACTAGCAGCCACATCTCCCTCTGCTTTCCTGTGGCTGCCACATGATTATACCATGCCAGCCCAGTGGATAGAGTTTGTAAACGTCACCCCCAGCAATGATAATTAGGGCACTTAAGGATCTTTTTGTTTATTTCAGTATGGTCGAACGCCGCTCCACCTTGCAGCAAACAATGGGATTCTGGATGTGGTCCGCTACCTCTGTCTGACTGGTGCCAGTGTGGAGGCCCTGACCTTGGTGAGTGACATTTCTGGCAGGAATATCTATAAAAAGCTCCTGGCATCTCCAGAGCATCAGGGCGACTATTAGTTGGCAACCATATCCTGAAGCAGAGAACCATTAGGATTCTACTCCTACACTTCCACTACATAAATATTCTCCCACACAGACCAGGGGAATACGTAGTTAATGAGAGCTCTTTTCTCTTGTTTAGAAAGTCTGACTTTGGAGCTGAGAGATAATCAGAGATTAAGGTCTTTGCTTTGCATGCAGTTGACCTCAGTTTGAACCCTAACATTACATATGGTCTCCTGAACACTGTCCAGAGTTACCCATGAGCCTTGAGCACTGGCAGTTGTGACGCCAAAAAAAAAACTCCATCCCCAGCCTAACAAAATTTTTTTTGAAGTTTCTTTTTTCCGAGATCTACAAAATAACTTTTGCTTATTTTTTTTTTACCAAAATATTTTGTAGATAGGTGTTTTTCATTTCCCTTGCTCCCATTCCCCATTTTGGACTACACACCTCTTTATAGAAGAAACCGTTTGATCCATACTTCATGGAATCAAAGGAAGAAAGTATGTCAACTAATGACATCAGGTTGCCGTTCTGTTGCTGCTATGAAAAACGATACCTTGGGCTCAGTGGTTGTTCAATATTCCATTTTCTCATGAGAAAAATTCCTGAAACTCATTAGACTTTTGCTGACACAAAGTACTTCTCTAAAGAGATCCTTCAGAGTTCTAAAATAAGTCCACTAATCTTGGAAAAGTCTGGAGCCTGAGGTAAGAAGCATTTCCTAGGGAGCTGTAGTGGCAAGCCAAGGTTCTCAAGCCAGTCCCTCCTGACGCCTGTTCCCATGGGAGCCAGCTGTTCTCTTTTTTTTTTTTTATGGTCACTTCAGGTTAAAGTAGCTGTGAAGCAGTTTTATAACAGCAGTGATATATGCCACAGAACCTAAAATCCCTGACCCAAACTACCTCCCCGATCCTACTAATACTGCCTTGGAGACAGTTTCCCTCATGTGGTGAGTCTGTTCTCAGCTGTTTAGCCTGTTGTGGACATTTTGAGGCCCACCAATTACCAGTGCTCCTCATGGGGCACCAACTTGCCTATTGTGAACGCCCCCACACAGACACTCCTGGAATCTGAGACCTGATATTTTATTACCAAGCCCTCTCAAATCAAGTCTTGGCACACAGTTAAGTTACTCCACAAGAGAAGTATTTATGTGCATTTTTGTGAGAAAAATTTTTTTCGTTATAGACAAATAATTGTCTTTACTTATTCATTTAATTATTAAATTCAGATTTAATAAATTTATTCAATTTATTGAATTAAAATTATTCAAATTTATGTATCTGATTAGTTACCTATTATTTTAAATAGACCTTTCATTGTCGTTGTTTAAGTAACAAACTACACAAACCATTGAGCATGATTTTGAAGATGCCAGCAGCTGGTTTCTTCTAAACTTTCATAGGACCTATGGAGAGTGAGGGACTGGGTCCAGGGGCTTATCCAGGAGGTTGGTGCGTGTGAGGTGACCCGCCCCAGAAGACATGACTCTCGACCGCCCCTCAGTGCAGAGAGACAAGCCTTCCTCTGGCAGCTGTCAGGACATGTCTCCTTTGCTCAGGACAGACAGACCCAAAAAATGTAGTCTATGTCTCATGTATCATTCTAAATTTTCTAGAAGCTTTATCCAAAAAGCTAAAGAAGTGAAGGAAACTATTTCAGTAATATATATTCCCAGAGATGCAAAAAGTATAGTAGAAATGACATCTGCACTTACATGTTCACTGGGGCTGGAGTGATAGCACAGTGGGTAGGGCGTTTGTCTTTCATGCGACCGACCCAGGTTTAATTCCTGGCATCCCGTATGGTCCCCTAAGCACCGCCACAGCAGCACCTGCTGCTCTTTGCTTCTGACCTATTCCTGCTCCTTCCACTGCTGTACCTAGGAGCACAAATCATGCACACACATGTGTGCATGCGCACGCACATACACACACACACTCATCATAAGGTAAACTTACATGTTTCTGACTTCATAGTGACAGACATTTAATGCCTTATAGCAAGGTGCCCAGGAACGTAGTTAGAAATTTAGCAGTGGGATTCTGGGATATAATGTCCTTTCAACATTCACCTGGAGCCCTAGGTAGCCTCCTCTTTCCCATTGTCCCTCAGCAGGTGTAATATACCTCTTTCCTGCCCATTTGATCTGGACTGCCCTTGGCTATGATTATGTGTAATTCATTATGTTCTCCTGACCATTCTTCATACTTCTACCCTCAACTGACCATACAATAGACTGCATGGTTCAGTTCATAAAATAGATCAAGTTCCACTTTCTCAAGGAAAGTTGTTTTGTTTTGGGGGAAGGAATGAGGACAGTCCCTCCTTCCCTCAAAGAGTGTCCTAACCCTCTCCTCTTGTTCTTTCTCCTCCTTGCACCCTCTGAGCTGGCCATATGAGCTCCCTTGGTAGTCTTCAAATTCATCTTGCTGGTTAAGGGTCTTTGCCCTTTGCTTTTCTTTGCCAGACTTGCTTCAGTTATTCAACTGGCATGTATTCCCACCTCCTCAGGTTTCGTCACTGAGGATTTCCCTAGCCACCATTTGTATATACAAAAAGGACTTTACAAGTGTAGAGGGAGATGCCAGCAGAACTGTCAGTCTGCAGTGCCCTTCTGTGTTTTGAAAGCAGCTTCAGGCGGTCCTAATTGAAGTGACTTCCTTCATGAGGCGCATTCCCAATGTCTGAAGACATCTAGTGGATGTCCAGGGATACTACTAAATAGCTTACAAGACCAGGCAGCAGAGTTGTGTCTTATTTGTGCCCAAGATAACTGCCCACAAGAGAATAGTGCAGAGGCTGAGCACTGCGGTCTTCTGGTACCCCTCTCTCTCAGTTCATATCTTTAGCTGAGGAGCAGGAAGCAGTGCTGTCAGACAGAGCTGTGTATCTGCAGGCCTCCATAACTGTAGCACTTTAACTGTTACTTATAAACATTGAAAGATGGACCAAAGTGCTTTTGTTTTCTTCTCTAAAAATTTAGTTTTATTCATTTATGAATAAATAAATTCTACTACTATTCTATTTTAAATTGTTTTCAATTTCTAAAATTGCAGGACAGCAGCCTCTAAGCCTCCATTTCTTCCTGGGTAGGAAGTGAACAGCCATTGTGCTCCTGCCATACCCCAGGGACTATTCCAGGGTTAATGCAAGAAAAGCATTGGATTAAGCATGGGCATTTTGATCAATGTTAGTCATTATCTGCCTATTCATGATGTATGAATAGGAATCGATGTTTAGTGTGAAACTGCAACCATATGAAAATTCCCTAATTTCAAAGCAGTCCTGATGGGCTCTGGACCCTTATCTCAATATCAAATTATCTATAACACTAAGCGTTTTCTAAATGTATAATATTGTGAATTCACAATTATATTACTGTGGATTAATATTTCCACAAAAATAAATATTGTGAAGAAATTCAGAATAATAGCAAGCTTCATGTGAGTGCAAAGATTTTTTCATAGAACAAATCTCTTTTCTTTTCTTAGTTTTTTAGGCCTTTACTGGAGGTAAACTCAGGGTTCCTTCTGGCCCAGTCCTCAGGAATCATATGCAGTGCTGGGGATCAAACCGGGATTGGTTGTTTCTACCTCAGAAGATGGATCTGCTCTATGAAACACAGTGCTCTCTACTGCAAAAACACAGGCTAATCAATCTTTTTCTAATAGGATGGAAAGACAGCAGAAGATCTTGCTAAATCAGAGCAGCATGAACATATAGCAGGGCTCCTTGCAAGACTCCGAAAGGTGAGAAATTTTGCTAGTTGGTATAAAATTGTCTCCTTTTATGTGAAAAAATAAAGCCTTTTTCCTTATAAACTATGAAAATAATGAAATGAGGTGTGAGACACAGAGCTGATACCAAAAGCTCTTGTCCTGTTCTTTGGTTTGCTTACCAACTTACACAAATGTATAAGCACCCCATAAGAGTTCTTTTCATAGTGGGACTTATGTACAGCCAGATGCTCATTTCAGTATTATGTTCACTGCAATAATAAAAACTGCAAACATGAGGTGATCAACAATTCTGTGTAGTAAGTAAACCGTCATGAAGCTATAGAATAAAACTATGTAATTCACAATAGGATGGAAAGACAGCAGAAGGTGTTGCTAAGTCAGAGCAGCATGAACATATAGCATATGGAATACAGGGACTATGATGACTGGAAAGGATACCATGCAAAAGTACACTGTATCCAAACTGCAAAACAAAATGACCCATAAACCTACAGAAAAAAGTACACCAACTGAGAGCTCCTTTGTGGAGACACAGAATGAAGACACAGATAAGAGCCTGACTGCATCGTGGCCTTCAGGCAGGGGGGAGAGAGATAAATTGGCTGAACTGTGGCTAGGAAAGTAGTTGGCTGAAAATCTACTGTAGCCATATAAATCTGTCCACCCCTAGGCTTCAGTCAGAGGCAGGACTTGACCTGGAAGGATAGCGTATCAGCAGCAGAGATGACCCCTACAGCTAGGCACCTTGCGCCAACATTAATTAATCCAAAACACCCCTTTCCAGCACTACATCTGAGCGAAGATGTACCCTGACTCAGAGAAGTTTGCTCCAGAGAATAAGGAAGGCTGGTTTTGGTGTGCCCAAGCTTTAGGACTACAACCATGAGGCCAGGGTGAGGGGGCAAAAACTGCTTGGAGTCTGCATTGCTAGTTGATACTGCAAACATAAACCCATTTCCCAAAGTGCTTTGTAGAATTGGTGAATGGGAACCAATTAGGTGCCACTCAGGCCTGCACAAAACTATACCCTCACCTCTAGCCCTCACAGCACAGCAGACACAATGAAAAAGTGGAGGATTCACCAAAATTAATAGGGAAAGCTCAGGAAAGTCTGTGCATACCCATCATCTCCACTAGATCTCAAATGAGGACTTCACAGTAACAATGATAAAGATGTTCAGTTGATCAGGAAAAACAATAGAACATGTTGTAGGAATATTCTTTTGGTAAGGGACACTGAGATAAGAGGCGCGAGAGAAATGAGATTTGCTGGAGAGGCTCCTTGCTCTTGTCTGGCAGCGATGTGAAGAAGAAGCGCCCCACAGCCTCTTTTATTTTCTGTCCTACGTACACACATCTAATGCACTCAGTACAAAAAAAGCATTAACGGAAAAGGAGTTACAGGAGGGACATCAAGACATTAAGGCTACATTGTTCTGTCACCAATGGTCGCAGACTCCAAGGAGGAATGCAAGGCCAAGCAGCCCAGCACCATGAGCTACAGCCCCTTGCACCTGGAGTGATAAGGGGGTGTGAGAGAATGTCTGCATTCCAAAGCTGGGTTGGGTTAGGGATCTGTGAGAAAGGGAAGATCGCTTCTATATAATACTAAGAGCTAAAAGGCAGCAAAAAGAAGAGATGTTAACCCTGTCCAGACCAGTCCAGACACACGAGTCATGGCTCGTGTGTCATGGGGCCTGTCTTTCTGCCTGCTTGCGGTCAGTCTCACAGGCTCATCCTAACAGTCTATTTGGGTACCAACATCTCCCCCTTTTTGTTTACAATGGATTTTAGTCATCATAACAACTTGAGCTGCCTGTCTTTGTTGGGTCTCAACTTTGTACCTCTTAAACTTAAAATAAAAGACCAGGCATAAAGAGGCCAGTCACAAGAGCATTCCCACAGATCACCATTCCCACAGATCCTCCCAGCAATCCCTTAATGCTGGTCATAGGGTTGAGTGAACTTAAACCATCAGAAATTCCTTGCCATACTTCTGGAGACCCCAGAGTAAGGAGATGATCTTTAAATGTACCATGAATCTTACTTTGGAGTTCTAATATTCTAGATGTGATATTTGTATGCATTAACAAGTGTTTTTTAACCTTATCCCAGGTAAATTTAGTCTCATTATATAGTACAGGTGTTATACAAAATGAAGTAGTATTCCAATCACATTTTAAAGACAGTTGTCGGCGGAGACTAGCCAATTGGTCTCCAAGTAAAGTAACAGTTTGAGTAAATTCAGCCAGTTCGTCCTGGAGTTCAGAGTCAATTTGCCTTTGGGCAGTCCATAATTTCTCAGAGTTCTCGTGCCACTCCTGGGCAAATTCTGCAGTCTGTGTCCCTTGCTTCAGAGCCATGCCTGCCACCGCTGCCATTACTGTCATTGCGATGATCCCCAGGATAGCAGCCATAAGCAGACCCAGGAACCTCTTGGTTCATCAAGAGAGATGGACGAGTAGTTAACAAAGCACTCCTGCAGTCAAATTCTCCTCCCATGGTCGATGGAGAGTCACCGGCATCCAGACATCTATTCAGGCTCTCAGGAAATAAAAACTTTCACCCTGGAGGAGTCTCATACAGGGGTTAATACAAGTATGCATGGTACACTGTCTGCAGAAAATAACTCCTTCATATTTATCCCAATTAATTTTTCCTTTTAAGATCACACAAGGAGAAGGACACAAGCTAACACAGGGTGGGTTAAATTTCTGTTGAAATACATCACATCAACAGTGCCATTCTTAGTTTGGCCACCCTCCCAAGATGCAGGTTTATATAAAGCAGAGCCAATTTTCTGGAGATGAATTTGTTTTGCTAATCCTGCTGGAGGGTCAAGTCCCTCATTTTCCCAATATATAGTGTCTTGTGATACAATATCCATATATTGATCACCTTTGAATTACCATTTTAGGCTTTTTTTATGCCTCTCTTGTCCTTCTGAATTGCCCTACTTTTAGGACTCCAGTCTATAATTTTAAGAGAATCATCAATATAAATGTTTGCAACCAGTTCTCTACAATTTAGCCAAGAGGCCCAATGATATAAGTTTTGTACTTCCTCCAGTCTGCATGGAGGTATATTTGGAATGGATATATTAGTTGCCAATCCAAAAGAGCTGAAGCCTGTGGATGAAAGTATTAAGTCTACATTGCCCAAGCTTATTATTGAGGAAATATGATGTCAGCCAAACCTGATTAGTTAATTGTAAACAATAGTTTTCTGCTACAATGCAAATAAGCATTACCTCAATTCCTGTCTCATATTCAGAAAAAATTGTTTCTTCTTCCTCAGGTTTTAGTGGCCCACGATTGCCATATGGGCCAGGCAGCCAAGAGGTTTCATTATTATAAACAGGTATCACTGCATTCTGCCAGGACTCTCCTCTTAGTAAAGGGAGGTTAGGAATGTAAGCCCAATATGTTAAATTTTGAGGAGAGGCACTTACCTGTGATTACAGAAGAGATATGGTAGCTAAAAATAGAACTTAAGGAGTTTTCTGGGAGTTGGTGTTGTGCAATACCTTATCCGCACAGTTAATCAGGGCTTTGATGGTTCTCCATGTTGGAATCGCTGTTCGCTGTGTTGTCAGAAGACTTCTGCGTTGAGAGGGTGTGTTTTGTTCCAAATTCTGATGACTGGTCTGGAGTCTTTTCATTCTTTTTTGCAGCCATTGTATCAGTCTCCATTGGTGGGATTCATGGAGAAGTTTAAGTCTTTTGGTAGGGCACCAGAAGCATTCTTTATCTGTAGAAGCAAAAGCAAAACCTCACCCCCACCTTTCTACTTGACTTGGCATCCAATTTCCCAAAACTGGATATTTATAAAGAACTTTATGTTTCTGAACCTTTTCTGAGTTATTTTTAATTATATTAGAGACTATTTGGGGGTTAGTTTGGAATTACCAATGTTTTTCTGTAGGAGTTATGTTATCAGAATGGTTCAAAAAATTTAAAGTAAACAATGCTCTGAATATTTGCTGTCTAGGAGAGTCCATATACATTCTCCCTTTCTGTTTAAGGAGCATTTCTTTTTTTCTAATTTTTATTTTTTATAATTAGTGGATCACTGTGAGGTACAATTTCAGAGTTACAAACTTCCGTGCTTCCAGTCACACAATGATCGAGTACCCATCCCTCCATCACTGCCCATTTTCCACCACCAATAATCCCAGTAACCCTCCCACCATCTCCACCCTACCCCCCACCCCACCCCACCCCCCCTCTGTGGCATTCTTTTGAGGAGCATTTCTTTTTTTAAAAAAAAAAATTTTATTGGTGAATCAATGTGAGGTACAGTTTTACAAACTTACAAACTTTCGTGTTTGCATTTCAGTCATACAGTGATTGTTTACCTATCCCTCAACCAGTGCTCATTCTCCTCCACCAATGATCCCAGTATCCCTCTCATCACCCCCACCCCATCCCCCATCACCCACCCTGCCTCTGCAGCAGGGCATTCCCTTTTGTTCTTTCTCCTTTTGGGTGTTGTAGTTTGCAATAGAGGTATTGAGTGACCTTCATGTTCAGTCTATAGTCTACTTTCAGCTTGCACCTTTCAACCGAATGGGTCCTCCTAACATCCTCTACTTGGTGTAGAATATGGGAAGAATCATCCTCCCCAGCCTCAATCTCTATGACAAAGTGGTAATAAAACAGCATGGGACTGGAACAAAGGCAGAGCTGCAGACCTATGGAACAGGGTTGAATATCCTGATACACACTCTCAAATATATGATTATCTAATCTTTGATAAGGGAGCAAGAAATGTGAATTGGAGCAAGGAAAGCCTCTTTAACAAATGGTGCTGGCAAAACTGGACAGCTACATGCAAAAAAAATGGGCTCAGATCTCTACCTAACACCATGTACAAAAGACAGGTCAAAGTGGATTAAAGATCTCAACATCAGGCCAGAATCCATAAGGTACATGAAAGACAAGGTAGATAAAACCCTCCAAGACATTGAAGCTAAAGGTATTTTCAAAGATGACGCACCACTGGCCAAGCAAGTGAAAACAGAGATAAACAAATGGGACTATCTTAAACTAAGAAGCTTCTGCACTCAAAAGAAACAGTGACCAAAATACAAAGACAGTCTGCAGAATGGGAAAGGATATTCACCCAATACCCATCTGATAAGGGGTTGATATCAAGGATATATAAGGCACTGCTTGAACTCTACAAGAAGAAAACATCCAACCCCATCAGAAAATGGGGGATGGAAATGAACAGAAATTTTCTCAAAGAAGAAATCCAAATGGCTAAAAGACACATGAGAAAATGCTCTACACCACTAATCATCAGGGAGATGCAGATAAAAACAATGAGATATCATTTCACACCACAGAGACTGGCCCACATCCAAAAGAACAAATGCAATGGGTGTTGGTGCAGGTGTGGGGAGAAAGGGACTCTCCTTCATTGTTAATGGGAATGCCGACTAGTTCAGCCTTTTTGGAAAACAATATGGACAATTCTCAAAAAATTAGAAATTGAGCTCCCATTTGACCCAGCAACACTACTCCTAGGAATATATTCCAGAGAGCCAAAATGGTATAGTAGAAATGACATCTGCATTTGTATGTTCATTGCAGCACTATTTACAATAGCCACATTCTGGAAAAAAATGGAGTGCCCAAAAACAGATGACTGGTTAAAGAAACTTTGGTACATCTACCCAATGGAATACTATGCAGCTGTTAGAAAAGATGAAGTCATGAAATTTGCATATATTTGTGGAGCATTTCTTTAAGTGAATGATTTGATCTTTCAATAATAGCTTGTCCTGCACTGTTATAAGGAATTCCTGTAATATGATTAACAGCATAGGCAGAATAAAAAACACGCATTTTTGCTGAAGTGTAGGCAAATGCATTATCTGTTGTAATAATTTTTGGAATGCCCATAATAGTGAAAGCTTCTAACAAATGAGTAGTCACTGCTCCTGTCTTTTCTGAAGATAATGCAGTGGCCCACCGGAAATGAGAATAAGTGTCAATAGTTTGATGAACATACTTTAGCTTGCTGAAAGCAGGAACAATAGTTACATCCATTTGCCATTTACCAAATATCATTAGTTGTCAGGCTATGAGGATTAGTTCTCAGAGGCATATGAGGTGTGTTGATTACCTGACAAATGGGACATGGCCTAATACTGGCATTAGCTGGCCTCCAAGTAAGAGCAAATTTAATTTTTAAAGCATTGGCATTCTGGTGATGCAAATTGTAAGAATTCTAAGCGGTCATTGCTAAAGCAACCAACTTATCAGCTCTGTCATTACTTTGAGCTAAAGGGCCAGGAAGGCCTGTATGAGCCATTATATGAGTAATATATAATGGTGCTTATCATCTCTTAAGATTTGCTCTAAGTCTTTAAACACGGAGGTAAGCTCAGAGTCACGTAAAGGCAATGCAACAGTGAGTAAATGATTAACAGTCCATGCTGCATACTGAGAATCTGTAATAATATTAACTGGTTCAGGGTAATCTTGTAAAAGGGAAAGAATTTCAAATGATTCATTCTTTTGAACCAAATTATATGAAGTTTGTAAGAGTTTATCATGTTGCATATCAGCATAAGCAGCCTTTCCTTCTTTGCTGGCATCTGTAAAAAATGTAACTGCTGATTCAGTAGGTTCAGTTTTTATAATGCTAGGCCAAATCCAATTATTAAATTTAAGAAATTGAAACATCTTTCATTTAGAAAAACTGTTATGAATTTTACCCAAATAATTAGTGCAGGTTATTTTTCAGTCTTCATCAACTTCCCATAACGCTTGAATTTGCTCATTGGTCTATGGCACAATAATTTCAGCAGGATCATTCCCAATCAATTGCCTAGTTCTTTTTCTTCCTTTGAGAATTATCTGAGATATTTTATACATATATGTGATCAATTGTTTGGTAGAATTGTTACGTAAAAAATTCCATTCCACTTCATTAGTTTCTTGTACCAAAATCCCAGTGGGAGAGTGTGAGGTATGCAGCACTATGAGATTTAAATTTTCTGAAGCATCTATTCTATCTAGTTAAGCCTTGTTAATAATTTCCTCAATTAATTCCAATTCACATTCAGCTGCTGGGTTGAGTTGCCTTGGGCTATTTAAAGAGGAATCACCTTCCAATGTATGGAATAAATTTTGCAAGGCATTTGTTGGCTCCCGGAAGAGAGCAACACAGAGAGTCTCTTGCCCTCATGCCTGGCTGTCTTCGCCGGGGCCCCTCATAGGGGATTGGCTCCAGCTTCCCTTCCCACCCTGAGCAGAGCTCCCAGCAGCTGAAGACCTCCAGAGCCTAGCCACAGCCATGCTCAAGGCCCCTCTCCACACGTTCAGACAAGCCTCACGCATGAAGGTACCAGCAGAGGAACCCAGGTGTGTGGGACCTGGGGCAGAGACCTCCAAGCCTGCTCGGATTGGAAATGGGCCTCTTCCGCCCAGATTTCCCATTTTCCAGTAGCTAGGCAGTCATACCCAGGGTCTGCCCCCAGCGCCGTGTGATCCCATCAACGGCCAACATCCAGAGACTTAAAAGCAAGATCCTGAAACCGCACAGCCACGAAGACATCTTATAGCCCATTTATCCCTCTGGGGGAAACTGGCAAGCTACCAAGAGTTTCCTGCCCACATAGGAGAGCCTTGCAAACTCCCCATGGTGTATTCATACCAAAACCAGTAACAAGCTGGGTCTCATTCCCCTGACCCTGAAAGAGCCTCCAATGCGGCATCGTTGGGAAAGACGTGTAGAGAGAGACTTCTAAAATCTCAGGGCTAGGACGAATGGAGATATTACTGAGACCGCTTGAGAAATTCAACAATCAACAGGATGATGATGATGATGATGATGATGATGATGATGATGATGATGATGATGATGATGATGTTGGAATACCCAAAGAAGGCCATAGCCAATTTATATTCCCCAGTAATTTTTGAAAATCATTTAAAGTTTTCAAACTGTCTCTCCGAATTTGAACCTTTTGTAGTCTAATTTTACGTTCCCATATTATTTGTCCTAAAAATTCCCAAGGAACCTGACGTTGAATTTTATCCTTTGCTATTTTTAAACCCCACGATTGTAATTCATAAATTACAGCTTCATATACCTTCTGTAAATTGATCTGAGGTGCAGCAGTGGTTAGAATATCATCCATATAATGAATAATTTTGTCTTCAGGATATTGTGCCCTTATTAAATCCAATAGTTGATTAACAAAATATTGGCACATCATGGGAATTCTAGGAAAATGCGACCAATACCCAATTGCTATGGGTCCTAGTCAAAGCAAAAGAAGCATCAAGTTCTGTAGAGATAGAATATACAGTTTAACCACATCATTTCTAGCCTTTTTTTTAGTTCCATGTTGAAAACCTTGATTTCCAATTATCTAAGAGCACTGTAATAGGAGCCTGGAAGCTAGAACAATTCTGCAGATATACTTTTAGAAATTCTTATAGCAGTATAGTTTGATCACAGTTTCTATCTTAAAACACAACCTTACATCTACACATTTCTTCACATACTCAAGCCTTCTACACTTTCCTTTTCATCCTGTGCTGTTCCTCAAAACCAGTTTCACTCTAACAGAATTCCTTTCCCTTCTTCTGTCAATGATATCTCCATCATCCTTTTTGCCTAAAATACACATTTATATTCTTTCTTTATAGTCATATCTCACAGGTTTTAACTTCCTTATTTTACTAAACTTAATATAGTTTGATCTACCAAGAAACTTGAAAAGAAGTTTGCTAATCATTTCCTCAATTACCATGCCTTAAGCTGTACTCTGCAGTACTCTTTCAAAAGCATTACATTAGTACACGGATAGAAGAGGATTGAATGTTCAAAGATTCCTGTATTTCATTTACCTACATATTCCCTCAATCTTTGCCCACTTCATATTACTTCCTGTGGACTTCATTTTGTATTTTATTCCATTAAATGACTTTAACCTCAATTTTTTAATTTTCTCTCAAATATACAACTCAAATGGTCATATATGCAGTTTTAAGCTTGTATTTTAAACAATCCTTGAAAATCACATAGTATAGAGAAAGGGAGCAAAGTTTTAGATTGTCTATATCTATCTTAGTTTGAAGGTCTGTCTATCTTAATATGAATATTCCTTCTAGTTTTTCTGTTTTATCTCCTATTTTCTTTCATGACTCTTGAGACAAAACTCTTCTGCGAGAATACTTTAAACCTTAAAATTCCTTTTTACCACAAATACATTTTTTGTTTTCTGAATGTACTCAATTTAAAAAGATATTCAAAACTTTTAACACTTAAATATGAACTTCCTAACTTCAAAACTTAAATCAGCAAAGCTGTCAGTTACCACCATTTGCAGTTCTTTTTGGCCTCAACTGAGAAAGGGTGGAGGGAGAAGAAAGAATGTGGGGAGGCAATTGCCTCTCTTTGGCTTCATTTCAATAGTTCTTACACCTTAGTTATTTCTAATCATGAGCTTTCTCACCAGATACTTTAACAATTTTCACTTTCATTTCAGGCTCTAATTCTGCAGTTCTTCCTACATAACAGCATATTCTGAAATTCAAGAGAATTTCTACTGTTAATAACCATTAATATTTTTCAAATAAGAGATTTTAGATCGAGAATTTGAATTTCTCTGTAAATGCCAAATTCTGATGAGAAATCTTTGTTGAAACCTGGCTAACAAGTTCCAAAAACACTAGACCTTTTAAGTTGCTGAGTTGCATATCACTGACCTCTTGTGATGATACTGCTTGCCCAGGTTTAAGAATTTCTACTTCTGATTTTAATCTGACTCTAGCATGTGAGTACTCAACAGACAGACAGACAGAAAGACAACAGACATCAATGTATACTTGATCGATCGATCTGACCCTTCAAAAATGGCAGGGAGAAAACTGATTGACTGAGAAAGGAAGGAGCAGTCCCCAGGGCAAATTTAACCCCATCGGTTTTTTGGGAATCTTTGTCCCCCATTTCCCAGCCTGACCAGCCTGTATTCTGCTTGTTAAAAATGGGTCAAGACTATGAGCTAAGCAAAAGCCCCACGCTGGCCAACGTGGCGTGGAGTACACCATACTATGAGGCGCAGGAAGGGGGATGAGGGGGAAAAATTAAAAAAAAAAAATGGAAAAGGAAAAAGAGAAAAAAAAGAGAGAGAGAGAGTTATGTCAACTATAGTGAGTTTTGTGTTGAATTATGGAATGTAATCAAGGTAAAGAAAAAATGAAGTGAAATTCATTAGTTATACAGTAGGGGGCAGGGGTGGGGGCGGGGGGTAAACTGGGGTTTCTGGTGGTGGAATTTGGGCACTGGTGAAGGGATGGGTGTTTGAATATTGTATAACTGACATATAAACCTGAGAACTTTGTAACTTTCCACATGGTGATTTAATAAAAATTTAAAAAAAAAAATGGGTCAAGAAAGCACTTTTATTTCTATAAAGCCGGCAAAATAGATTCAGAGGAGACCAATCCTTGTGGGTTTTGAACTTCTTATAGTCCTTCTTTGGGTTACTGTTAAAAGTTCTTACTTACCTCAAGTCACCAGCATTTGTGCCACTTGGCTGATATTTGGTGTTATGAAACGATGTCATCATCGAAGCAGAGGTGGTGTGGTTGCTGACCATCTATCTTCACTTCCATTCCTTCCCATTCCAGTCAGTGCATTATGTTCTCGAGGGTGGCACTTAAGAGGTTAAGAGTTTTGGTGAAATGGTGTTGCCCTGCTGAACCCCTCTCTTTACATCGATGATCAATTTTTTGTAGAATGGTGAGATCCTGGTGGTGAATCCATAATAGAGCTCATGGAGGATCCTGATGTATTGAGTTTGAACACCCTGTTTGGCTAGGGCTTCAGTGACTGCTTCAGTCTCAACAGAATCAAAGGCTTTCTTTAAATCAATGAATGTTAGACAGAGTGGCATCTTGAACTCTCAGGAAACCTCAATGAGCTTGGTCGCCATGTGAATATGGTCAATCATGCTGAATCCTTTTCGGAACCCAGCTTGCTCACATGGTTGTCCTTCATCTAGTGTTCTGCCAAGCCTATTCGGGATGACTCGAGTGAATAACTTGTAGACAACAGACAACAGGCAGACTGGGTGATTGTTGCCAATGTCGTGGATGTCTTCCTTCTTGTACAACAGAATGGTCCTGCTGGTTTTCTACTGGGATGGAACCTTGCATTCACGACCTTTCCGTGAGTGTGGAAAAGTTGGGCTGCAGCTGAATCTCAGCAAAACAGTGTTCATAAAAAACAGACTAGTTTCTGATGTTCCATTTGCCCTCAACGAACCTCTCTGAATGCAGCAGTTATGTGTACCTAGGCCAAGAACTCAACATGACAAACGACCTGGCACCTGAACTGCACAGGAGAAAGAGAACACCTTCAAGAGCGTCGAAGAAGTGGTTAAGAGGCACATCTTTTCGACTCCACCATTCTTCCTGCACTAACATACGCCTCAGAGACCTGGGCCCTACGAAAACAGGATGAGAACGCTATTCAGGTATCCCAAAGAAGGATTGAAAGAGCTATGCTTGGAATATCACATTTCACTCAAGTGAAAGAAGGAATCCAGAATTCCTCCTCGACCATCAAGTATCAGGGACGCTGTCTTGTTTGCCAAGGCCTTAAAAATCAGATGGGCCAGACACATAATATGATTCTGAGACGACTACTGGACTAGAGCTGTTACTGACTGGATTCCACAGGACGTCAAAAGACCATGTGGCTGCCCACCTATGAGATGGTCAGACTTCTTTGTCAAGATCCTGAGTGGTTTGAGGCTCTTCCTGTTCCTGGAGCAAGCAGACAACATTTGGGCTTCACTAGCACACAACAAGGACAAATGGAGATGTTACTGGCACGCACTCTAACAAATCGGCAAACAACGGGATGACAAGTGATACAAGTGATTTTATGATTATCTCATCATAAAATTTTCCCACTAGACACTTTAACAATTTCACAATACAAACACGCTATTAAAACACACATCAAAAAAGGCCATTCGTACTCACTAAACTTTTAAATAGCAGCATAAGAAAACACCTGAATTAATTTTATCTCTGCACTGTTCCAAGAGCTCTTGTTTTTAACTAGGCAGGGGCTCTCAGCTAGTTTCTGCCAGACCAAGGCATCTTAACAATCAGTGCCCTGTTCCTGGGGTGTCCCAGGGGCAGTAGGCATGTCTCCCACACTGCTGAGCACCGACCCTCCAGCACACCTTGCATTTTGTGGCGTTATCTCACTCACCACCCTCTTTGGTGGGGGCGAAATGACCAGGCTCATGCTGAGGAGTCTCTTTCGACTCAGAGTCGGACTGGAAGGGAATCAGGAAAGGAATCAGGGCAATTCTGACAAAACTATATGAGACCCATTCTTCCATGGGGATTAAGTCCCCATTTTGGTGTGAATGATGCAATTCCTTTCCTACCTTTTTACACAGTTCTAAATCGAACTGATCTCGGTCCATTGGCTTAAAACATTTACAATACTTATGGACCCTGTCAAGGAGGCGTCGCAGGACTTGTTACTTCAAAGACAGACCAGCTGCTTTTATTAGGGAGCTCAGGACATCAATATAGGCATCTCGCCGCTACGTTGAGTTACCCAAGTCCATCTTATGTCTCCAGATGCCAGGAGGCTATGCAAGCTTGGTGCAACGTTATCCCTCCCGGTTTCTTCCCCTAACTGGCTCTCACCTTCGGGCCCCACATTGGGCACCAGATGTTATGTGAATATTCTTTCGGTCGGAGGCACTGAGATAAGAGACTTGAGAGAAATGACATTTGCTGGAGAGGCTCCTTGCTCTTTTCTGGCAGCGATGCGAAGAAGAAGCGCCCCACAGCCTCTTTTATTTTCTGTCCTACATACACACATCTAATACACTCAGTACAAAAAAGCATTAACGGAAAAGGAGTTATAGGAGGGACATCAAGACATCAAGGCTACATTGTTCTGTCACAGCCTCCAAGGAGGAATGCAAGGCCAAGCAGCCCGGCACCATGAGTTACAGCCCCTTGCACCTGGAGTGATAAGGGGGTATGAGAGAATGTCTGCATTCCAAAGCGGGTCTATCTTAGGGATCTGTGAGAAAGGGAAGATTGCTTCTATTTAATACTAAGAGCTAAAAGGCAGCAAAAGGAAAAGATGTTAACCCTGTCCAGACCAGCCTGGACACATGAGTCATGGCTCACCTGTTTTCATGGAGCCTGTGTTTCTGCCCGCCTGCGCATCAGTCTCCACAGGCTAATCCTAACAGTCTGGTTGGGTACCAACAGAACATACTTCCAGCAAAGCTTGAGACAGGGTATGATATGCTACAATCAGAAGTCACTGAACTGAAGACCATGCTAGGTGAACTAAGAACTGTATTAAATAGACTCAGAAGCAGGGTGATGGAAGCCAAGGTATGAATTAGTAGGCTTTAATATAAGATTCATGAAACTGAAAAGAAGAAGAAGAAGAAGAAGAAGAAGAAGAAGAAGAAGGTCACTTTTGAAAAATAAAGGTGATTTTTGAAAAATGAAGAAAATAGGGATCAGAAAGATAGTTTAGAGGGTAGAGTACTTGACTTGCAAGTGGTGATATGGGTTTAAGCTCCAGCACCACATACGGTCTCCAGAACTTCACCACAAGTAAGCCTTGGGCATCACCTGTCAAAGAATATCAAAAGAAATGATGTCTGAGTTATAGGAGTCCTGGAGGGAGAGGAAAGTAAGATACTATGTAGTAAGGATGCTAAAAACACATAATAAAAGGAGGTGATACTTAACTCTTATACAATGTTCTGAAGGCCACTGCTTTGAAATAAGAGGAAACAGGTTCAGAAATTCATAGGTTATATGATAATCTCAAGGTAAACATACTTAGAGGACACAACAAAGCAGAGGCATTGGAACCTGAACACTGCATGAAAGGCAGATGTCTCTGGAAGGCCAACAAGGGAAAGACAGACTTCACAGACCCCTAAGCAGTGATCTTGCTTAGTCATCATTATAAAGTCTTAATGTCAGTGACCTGAAGGTACCACTTGAACACAATCTTTTGTTGCTGGAAAGAGACACACCTGAACTATTATGACAAAAAGTAGTTAAAAACTAAAAAAATTAAGTGCAAATAATAGCTTAGAGCAAGACAGGAAAGCAATACTTCTTTCAGACAAAGTAGATAAATTTTGAAAGGTGTTACAGGACAGCAAGAACATTAAATCATAATCCAGGGATCGAGGAATCTAGATGCCAAGAAGAATTGAGGTATTACTAGAGAGATTACTCAGATGTCCATAGAATTAAGGAAACAAATCAGATCAAGTATCCACTTAGACCATAATGCTCAAATGTGGCCCCAAAACAAAGCAAACAAAATAAAAGAAGTTAAAATAGTGCCTGCCTGCTTGAGATTTGAAAATATCAATTACTGAAATTTGGGTCTTGAAGATGATTATAATACACAGTGGTATCCTGAAGAATGTCTTGCTAAGAAATCTCTGGCAGATCAGGAGCAGGCAATTTGGTTTGTAAGTTATTTCATAATATACATGGATCATTTGAGGAGAGAGACTATTTAAATCCATATGCAATGTGAATAAGATGAAAGGTAATTTATGTTTTAGGAGCATCTTAAACCAACTTTCTCTTTATTTTGATGGTGGGTTTATGTATGGTGGTTTGTGCTGCACCAAAGCGGCAATGCGGGCTACTCCCAGTTCTGAGTAGGTTGCACCCTGCACCACTCAGGGACCATGTGGTACCTCAGACTGAACGAGTGTCTGCCCCATGCAAGCAAATTTCTCTAGGTCTGTACTTCTCTCCATTCCCCTGCATGTACCCATTTTCTTTCAGTGTCATTCATTCTTCCATATGTCCCAGTGTTCCTTACCAGACCACTATCAGCATTTTGAGTGGGATGGGCTTCCTGTCTGTGCAGAATTAAAGTATCTCCTCAAAGGTGTAATATACTTCCTCCCTCTTTGATTGAGGTTTCTCTGGAGGTTCTCTGGAGGTTCCAGTCACCTTGTGATTTTCTATCACCCATTTAAACTCATGCACAGCTATTGGGGAGACAGCTAGTGGGGGGGATGGGGATAGGAGTGGTGCCTGCCTTTCCATTCAGTTTCCAAGTGAACTAAGGTAGTATCAGAAAAGGCCTTTGAATTTCCCTGTGTAAATTATTTTTTTTATTTTATTGAATCCCCATGAGAGAGTTACAAGCTTTCATGTTTGGGTTACAATCTCACAATGATCAAACACCCATCTCTCCACCAGTGCACATTGCCCACCACCAATATCCCGGGTATACCCCCGCTTTCCCACCCTCCCCCTGCCTCTATGGTGACAATATTCCCCATACTCTCTCTCTACTTTTGGGCATTATAGCTTGCAACACAGCCACTGAGAGGTCATCATGTTTGGTCTATTCTCTACTTTCAGCATGCATCTCCCATCCCAACTGGTTCCTCCAGCCATCATTTTCTTAGTGATCCCTTCTTTATTCCATCTGCCTTCTCCCCTCTGCTCATGAAGCAGTCTTCCAGCTATGGGGCAATCCCCCTGGCCCTTGTATCCACTGTCCTTGGGTGTCAGCCTCAAAAAATGGGGAGAAGAAATGAACAGAAGTTTCCTCAATAAAGAAATACAAATGGCCAAAAGGCACATGAAAATGTGCTCCACATGGCTACTCATCAGGGAGATGCAAATCAAAACAACAATGAGATATCATCTCACACCACAGAGACTGGCACACATTCAAAAGAACAAAAGCAACCAGTGCTGGGGTGGATGTGGGGAAAAAGGGATGCTCCTTCACTGTTGGTGGGAATGCAGACTGGTCCAGCCTTTCTGGAAAACAATAAAACTAGAAATTGAGTCCTTCAAAAACTAGAAGTTGAGTCCTTCAAAAACTAGAAATTGAGCTTTCATATGACCCCACAATACCACTTCTGGGAATATATCCCAAGGATGCAAAAGAGCACAGTAGAAATGACATCTGTACCTATATGTTTATTTCAGCACTGTTCACAATAGCCAAAATATGGAAACAACCTGAGTGCCCTAAAACAGATGACTGGTTAAAGAAACTTTGGTACATCTACACAATGGAATACTATGCAGCTGTTAGGAGAGATGAAGTCATGAAATTTGCTTATAAAATGGATAAATATGGAGAGTATCATGCTAAGTGAAATGAGTCAGAAAGAGAGAGACAGACATAGAGGGACTGCACTCATTTGTGGAGTGTAAATGGGTTTTTCAAAAAGACCGCAGTGATCTTGCCTAGATTAAATCAAAGACATTTTATTGGATGGGCTAGAGGAGAACAAGCAGAGATTAACATGCATAGTACAGGGGGCTGCAGTGGATTTAGAGATCTTGAAGTTAGTGATTTGGGTAGATTGTGAGTGAGCATCCCTGAGGCCAAGGCTTGTGGAACCAGGTGCACTGGAGATGGGTGGGACCTGCTCAGTTGTTCAACCTACAGTGACTTGAACTCTCCGCTAAATGGTCTGGGTCAGTACCCACGGGTTTTTCTTCCCATATGCATATTGAATGCCATCCCACCAGGAATGAGAAATCAGTGGTGGTGACAATGTTCGCATCATAGGAATCAGAAAACACCTGTCCCCCTTGAGCTGGCTTAAATGCACACCATTGAATTGGCAATCTAGATCCCCTACAGCTAGACTTCGGGCTGTAGATACCTGCTTCTCATGAAGAATGACTGCTTTCCTGCTTTCCCTGTTGTTGTCCCCACCTCAGCAAAGCCCACCTTAGCACATCTGGGAACCACACGGTTCCTTAGCCAAAGCAATTCTTAGACAAAAAGGAACAGCTCACTTCCTTCTGCCATCTCTGTATCAGTCCTCCTGGCCCTTGGTTTTACTGTCTGTGGGTATTAGTTTCATATTATATATTTTTATATCCCACAGATCAGTGCCACAAGTGGAAGGGTAGCAACAGGGCAGTTAGGATAGAGAAGGGGCCACTAAGAAAATGATAGTTAGAAATAATCACTTTAGACAAGAACTGAGTGATGAGATTAGGTAAAGGGACACACATAATAACCTTTTGGTGCCTGTATTGCAAACCATAATGCCCAGAAGGAGAGAGAGAGAGGAGAGAGAGAAAGAAGAAGAGAGAGGAAGAGAGGGGATGGAGAGAGAGGGAGAGAGAAGGGGAGAGAGACAGAGAATGGGAGGGAGAGAAAGGGAGAGGGGGAGAGGGAGAGGGGGAGAGTGGGGTGGGGAGAGGAACAGGTGAGGAAGGTGGTGGGAGGGAAACTGGGGATGTTGGTGATGGGAAATGTACTCTGATGAAGGGGCATATTTTGGAACATTGTATGACTGAAACCCAATCATGTAACCTTGTAACTGATTCAATTTGGAAAAAAAAGAATATATTCCTAGCTAGAAATATAAAGGGAGTGGCTCTTATTATAAGAGACGAGGAAGGACCTGCATTATATTTTACTTTGCGCCTTTATATTTACTATCGCTGCAACCCTTCCTTATTGGATTTTACTATATTTTAACTTGGGCCAGAGCAATCATACAGTCGATAGAGCACGTGCCTTCCACGCAGCTAACCAGGGCTCAGTCCCTGGCACCTCACATGGTCTTCTGAGCTCCATCAGGACTGATCCCTGAGCACAGAGTAAACCCTGAGCACCATCAAGTGTGCTCTTCCCCCACCCCACAAAGAGGTTTAAAAAATTTTTAAAAAGCTTTAAATTCTTCAGGGGATTTCAAAAGTTGGCCTTTTTAATTTTTGTTTGATTGTCCATCAAATAAAAATTTACATAATCTGGGGCTGGAGCTATAGCACAGCGAGTGGGGCGTTTGCCTTGTACTCGGCCAACCCGGGTTCGATTCCCAGCATCCCATATGGTCCCCTGAGCACCGCCAGGGGTAATTCCTGAGTGCAGAGCCAGGATTAACTCCTGTGCATTGCCAGGTGTGACCCAAAAAGCAAAAAAAAAAAAAAAAAAAAAAAAAAATTACATATCTGATTTTAAAAGTAGTTTATTTGTCTAAACAAAAGACCAGTGAATAATAGTACCCAGAAATATTTTGGAAAAATCTTTGTGAATACATTGCATTTAGTCATTACATAATACAGAGTTGCTGCTCCAGTGGAAGGGTGCAGGGAGGGCGACTAGGATAGAAAAGCAACCACTATGACAATGACAGTTGGAAATGATCACTGTGGACAAGAACTAAGTGCTGAAAGTAGGTAAAGCAATATACATGATAACCTTTCAGTACCTATATTGTAAACCATAATTCTTAGAAGGAAAGAGAGAAAAAAAAAGAAAAGTGCCTGCTACAGGGGCAGGCTGGGGCAGGGGGTGGTAGGAGGAAAACTTGGTGCTGGGAAATGTACACTGGTGGAGGGATGGGTGTTGGAACATTGTATTACTGAAACCCAATCATGAATAACTTTGTAACTGTGTATCTCTTGGTGATTCAACTTCAAAAATATACGAAGAGTTGAAGTGGTGCTGGAGAAACTACATAAACTACCATGCTGTCTAATTGCACTTAGTCACATGCATTAAAGCCACATAATTTTTCCATGCTCTTTTCTGTCTGTTCAGATTGCTACTGCTGTTCTCCTTTTAATTGGTTAATCTGTTGACACCAGTGCTGATGAAAAAAATTAAAACTAAATTTCCAGGAGAAAAGGTACAGGAAGTATAAAAACAGAAACCAAGAATTCACAGAGTATCTTCATACTACATATTACCAAGCAGCTGAGAAGTTACTCATTTAGAAGCGACACACTGTTCTAGGGACCCAAGAGGCCAGTGTGTACAGAAGATTCAGTATTTAATCAATAAATAAGCAAAGTACCAGAGAGAGAGCAAGCCAGTGTTGACAGCCAGCCACACCACTAATTTACTCCTGCGTCTCTATGGCTGGCTTGGGATCTCTGCAGCCACACCAGAGACCACCCAGCCCTTTACAGAAGTGTTGGCTACTGTGGCGAGAGTGCTGGTGATTCAAATAGGATGAAATCAGGGGAAGCAGGGAAAGGGATGGCAACCGCTTTTCACCGATGGGTCAGAGAGTACCTCTCTGATGATAATATTTAAATCAGTAGCCAAAGGGCCGGAAAGAGGTTCCTTTGCTAATGGGATGAAGTCACTGAAGACATCTCGAGGACAACATCCTAAAGATTTTTTTTTTTTTTGCGGGGGGGAGGGGTGCTATATACAACAGTGCCTGGGTTTATCCTGACTAATCAGTGATCACTCCTAGCAGTGCTGGAGAAACTATATAAACTACCTGGAGGGTCAAACCCTGTGCAGACACAAGCAAGGCAAGTGCCTTACCCAGTGTACTATCTCTTTGTCCCCAGTTCTAAAGAATTTTGCCTGTGTTTTTCTCTGTGTTATTTTATGGATTCCACTATAATCTGAATATTGTCCATGTGCTTTAAATCAACTTTTGTATATAGTGTGAGATATGGCTGTAGCTTCATTGTTTTGCATGTGGCTCTCCATTTTCCCAACACCATTTGTTGAAGATGCTTTCCTTGCTCCACTTTATGAACCCAGATTCTCTGTCATAAATTAGCTTTCCGTGAATCTGAAGTTTTATCTCTGGCCTCTCAGTTTCACGAGTCTTTTGTCCAGTACCATACAATTTTGAATAGCTTTTTTGGCTGAATAGCTTTAGCTCTCCATGAGATATTATGGTTCCCTGTAATTTTTAGATCTAAATCTTTTCTAGATTTTAACTCTAGATCTTTGAGAAAAGTAATCAGAATCTTGGTTGAGTTTACATTATATCTATATAATGCTCTGGTAGGGGTTATTTTGACAAAGTTAATTCTTCTAATCTATGACTTTGAAATGTTTTTCTGTATCTGGTATCTTAGCTCTTTCAGTGATAGTTTTTCATGTCTTTTACATGCTTTAAGTGGATGGGCTGGGGCAATATTTTAAATAAAATTTTCTTTTGATCTTTCTCTTCTTGTTCATCATTTCCATGTAGAAATGCAACTGATATTTGGTATTGATTTTGTTGCCTGCTATCACTGCAAACAGAACAGACTTTTGCTGTTGGCCCAGCGGCTTCTCTGCCATGACTAACAGGATGCTTTCCTCTTTGTACAGGACACACACAGAGGACTCTTCATCCAGCAGCTTCGACCCACACAGAACCTCCAGCCAAGGATCAAACTGAAGCTCTTTGGCCACTCAGGGTCTGGGAAAACCACGCTGGTGGAATCTCTTCGGTGTGGGCTTCTGAGGAGCTTCTTCAGAAGACGCCGGCCCAGACTGTCCTCCACCAACTCCACCAGGTTTCCCCCGTCCCCGCTGGCTCCGAAACCAGCAGGTGGGTGTGGTCTCCCCTGGCTCCAGCCTCCTGCCTCTCTCTAGTCACTGTCTCTAGTGTGTGCTGACTTTGAGTTGCTCACCCTGAGGCTGACCAGATCCAACTCATGTGGAGATTTCATAGTCCAGCATAGTCAGTCCACCCTATTCTGATCAGAATTTACAGATTGCCATGTGAGGAAGAGGCCTTCCTAACATCACAATCATAGAGCAACAAAACAGATTCCCTGACAGCACCGTTCATGCCTATCAGCACTCTGGGCATGCTCTGAAAGGTTCCTCCATGGTCTGTGTTTATGGCCCTGCAGGAAAGCAGCCTTCACTGTCTGCCGTGGTTGATGGATTCTCACCCAGAACTGCAGAACTGCCTACCTTTCCCCTAGAAAAAGCACCCACTGAGCATGTGGAAATTGGGTTGTCTAGGGAGCTGATTCTTTTGAACCACACTCTGTGACAAGGTAACTAGAATTTGTGAGGATAAAAGAAATCGTAAATTCAGCTGATTCAGGTGCTCCACAACAAAGCTTCACCATTAGTATCTCTGTAACTTTTTTAGCTTCCACTTTTTAATTGACTAAGATACATTAATTTCAAATAAGAATTAATTAATATCCCTGTCATAAATGCAAAACCAGTACTGGTGCTGTAAGTAAAAGAAATGCAACGAATAGTAAACAGTGTAATTACCAGCAGACTGGGACTTTGGCCCCTTTCCTCTATATTCAAAGGGAAGACTCACAAGTGCTGAAGAGATGCTAGTTAATACCACAAAGCCAAAGTTGCCATTAGTGTTGTTGAAAGGTCTTCCAGGGAATTTTTGACAGGAATACATTCTCAGTTTGTGATTCAGCGTTACTTAATGCCATTGCTTTCTGTGCCTGACATCCTTCTGCTGATAAAAGCAGTCTCCTGAACCAGATGGTGCCAGTGTGATCTGTATCAGCTGGGGCCAGTGTGGGGACATTCTGCCCCACGTAAAGCAGTGTTCACTGTGACCTATAGAGGTGTGATGCCTATAGCTGAGCAACAGGGAAGAACCATGAACTCCCTGGGACTGACCAAAAGAAGAAAAAATTATGTTCTTCAGATAATCGGAGTGTCTCAGATCAGTCAGGAATCATATTTAGGATGCAGCAAAGAGATTTAAGAAACTGGGCCATAGACAAAGGACCAAACATGACGGCCTCTCAGTATCTGTATTGCAAACCATAGTGCCCCAAAACAGAGAATAAGAAGGAAAGTGCCTGCTGTAGAGGCAGGGGGTGGGGTAGGGTCAGGGTGGTGGGAGGGAAAATAGGGGGACTGGTGGTGGGGAATGTGCACCGCTGGAGGGATGGATGTTGGAACATTGTATGATTGAAACTCAGTCATGAAAGCTTTGTAATCTCATGGTGATTGAATTTAAAAAAGGGGGGGGGCCTTTCTCTCCTCCTAGCACTGCAGTACCTCAGCTGGCTCTCCCCAACCAACCAAACACAGGGAGCAAGCCTGGGAGAAAAGCTCTTCTATGGGGCTGCTCCGCAGCACGAAAGGAGAGAGATAGTGGTGCAGTCAACTGATCATCCCCAGGACCCTGAAATACTGTGGCACAATAGACACAGCTTGACCCAGAGATCCAGTGTGGTGGGGGTTGAACACTGTGCCAGGAAGGAGAGCAAGTGCCCGCTGCCCTGTGTAGCCTGACCAGCCCCCAAGTGCCTGCTGCTCTGTGTTGCCTGACCAGCCCCCTCTCTCCCACAGTCTCCGTGAGCATCAACAACCTCTGTCCAGGCTGTGAGAATGTGAGCGTCAGGAGCCGCAGCATGATGTTCGAGCCGGGTCTCACCAAAGGGATGCTGGAAGTGTTCGTGGCCCCATCCCACCACCTGCACTGCTCCACTGATGACCAGTCCACTAAGGCTATCGATGTCCAGAATGCCTATTTGAATGGTATGGCTCTCCTGTCCCAGTCACCCTGAAGTCTCCTTTTGCCAGTCTACAATTGTTCTCCAAAGGGCACCAGTCCCAGCAGCATTTTGTATAGCCCCACATAGGAGGAGAACCAACAGAAGTGATGTTGCAAATAACTCCTGTCTGGTGCATAGCCGTGCACACCGTGAACCCCAGAACCTAGCGGTGCACATGGCAGCTGCTTATGGAATGACTTCTGGGTGAATCGTATGACTTTAAAAGTAGGGGCAAACATTCAGTTGGTTGGTAAATCTCAAAGTAAGATTAATAAGATCTATAAGAAATATTTTAAAAATACATCTACCCTCAAAGCTATGGTACAGACATTGGCACATTTTGTAAAATGTTTGGTGCTTGCTTTGCCTCAGACAGTCCCATGGATCTCCTAAGGAAAGGCTTACATGCTCACTGCTGTTCTCCTGAAGGTCCTGGTACCTCCACCTGGACCCAGTCACTCCACACCAGCTGCTGACCTTGACTGAAGTGCTGTTTTGAACAGCAATAAAGCAGTTCATCTGTGACTCTCTACTTATACATTTGGAAATTTTAGGAGTAGTTATTTTTTATTTTACTTTATTTTTTTTACTGTTTTTAAAAAAAATATTTTGTTTTACTTTATTTTTATTTTTGTCTTTGTTTTGTTTTTGGTTCATACCCAGCTGTACTTGGAGCTTATTCCAGGCTCTGTGCTCACGGATCACTGCTGTCAAACTTGGGGGAACTATAAATGGTGCTGGGGATCAAATCCAGGTGCACGGCAAGTGCCCTCCATGCTATACTATCTGTCTGGCCTGTAGATGGTTCTTATTTTTAGGTTGTGGGGCCACTCCCAGCAGTGCTTAGGGTTTATTCCTAGCTCTACATCAGAGATCACTCCTAGAAGGCTCGTGGGGCTGGGGGGAAAGGAAGACCATATCTGGTGCCAGGGATCAAACCTGGGTCAGCCACCTGCAAGACAAGCCTCCCACCCACTGTGCTATTGTTCTAGCCCAGTAGATGGTGTTTAAAGTGCCTGGTATATGGTCTGCAACAAAGGAATCACCTCACGGAGAGATTGATAATTGGGAGTATTATGAAGCTCCTTTTATTATTTTAAAGCAGGAAAACTAGGATTCTCCATGAGTATTACCCTAAACAGTATGTAATACTCTGTTTATGACGTGCCTGCATATTACCTGAAAGATTTCTAGCTCTGACTTGGAGCTGTCTGGGCAGCATCTCTGGGAGTATGCACAGGGCTCTCTGCTGACCTGCAGACCCAGACTGAGAACTGCTGGCCTGAGTGATTCAGACTAACATCTACGTGCATAGTGGTCTCTTAAAGAAGATGGTCCTAAAGCTCCTGCAGCAGCTGGGCTGTCCATTCATTCTGGCTCCTTCAGGACTCCTCTGCATTCACATCCAGGTCTCCTGGTGCTCCCAGAGTTGAAAAAACCTATTTCTGCGCTTCAGAACTCTTCTGCTGGGGCCTCCGCTGCCCATTAAGAGGGCTATGTGCTCAGGATGTCTGTGCTCTAAAGAAACCTTTTTTATCTCCCCTCAGAATAATTCCTGACTGTTGAATTTGTGTATAGAATACACACAGGGAAGATGAAGGGAAAGGAGGCTGAACTCCTTGCATTTACAAGCCCCAGTGGGTAGCACTGGATGGGAGCAGTGGGAATAGCTGTGGGAGTCTCCTTGGGATGCTCCAGGTGCCTTAGAATCCCCAAGTCATATTATTTTAAAACATTTTTTAATTAAGATGCTTTATAATGCTGTTAATAATGGTTTCTTATGCAAATAATTGCAACACCGTGCCCATCCCCAGTGTGTCCCTCTCTCGCCTACAGATCACAGCACCCCTCCTTCCAAGTCCCCTCACCCCCATTTATATGTGTGGGTCAGTTCTGCCATTGTGTTGCCTATGGATTTTGGTCAGATTCTTAACCCACAGACATTTCTGTGAAAAGTAGCAACACCCCCAGCTCCAAGTAAGAGAGAATCTGCCTCTTATTCACCGCTACTCCTGCCTTTAACTTTGGAATTTGCTTGTTTCACTTTCATGCTGGACTCAAGGGTTCAAATCCCTTATCTGAAAAACTAACTAACTTTTGTTGTACCTTAAACCTCTAGCATCTTCTCTATAACACTCGAGTCTGTTGTACACCTGTGAAAAGTGAGTTTAGTCATTATTTAACTAAAATTAATCTGGCATTTCATAGGAATATACCAGCATAACAGTATGAAGTGTATATGTCTATACACATTTCTGTGAGTTTGTGTGTGTGTTTTAACAAGTATTGTAAGTAGGTATAAAAGAGATACAAATGCAATAATGGTGTAATGTTGTATAGGAAAATGAATAGCTGTAATAGATTTCTAGATTTATAGTTAAGAGGCTGGAAATAGAAACAGGCATGAGAATATGTCATGGGAATATGTAAGTATTACACTTGTAGAGCTACACTTAAGGGGGGGTGGGCAGAGCACAGTGGGGAAGGTGTTTGCCTTGCATGCAGCCGACCTGGGTTCAATCCCTGGCATCTCATATGGTCCCCAAGCACTGCCAGGAGTAACCCCTGTGCATTGCTGGTTGTGACCCAAAACGAACAAACAAACAAAAAAAAGAACGACACTTAAGCACAGAAACACAGATGAATCCAACTACTATGATCCTTCACGGTATACCCAAGAGCACTGAGAAAAACTTTGATTGAAATTTGATAGTTGTGTTTCCCAATGGTTATATTTATTTTCCTTTACAGGAGTTGGTGATTTCAGTGTGTGGGAGTTCTCTGGAAACCCTGTTTACTTCTGCTGTTATGATTATTTTGCTGCAAATGATCCTACATCAATCCATGTCATCGTTTTTAGTCTAGAAGAACCATATGAGATTCAGCTCAATCAAGTGATTTTCTGGCTCAGTTTCCTAAAGTCTCTTGTTCCAGTTGAAGAACCCATAGGTGAGCTGAGATGTCCTTGGCTAAGTGAATATCCTCCCCACAGGCTCTGTGGCCCTGGTTATGCCCAATGCTAATAGCAGCTTGTGGCTGGTAACCCTGGACACAGTTCCTTCTCCTCCTAGATCACCTCTGCTCTAGAAGTTTCTCAGACTCATTTTCCTGCTGCAGTCACCCAATTCTGAGCAATTGCTTGAGAATATTTTTTTTTTTTTACTTTTGGGCCACACCCAGCAATGCTCAACTCCTGGCTCTGCTCTCAGGAATCATTCCTGGTAGGTGGGGACCATATGGGATGCTGGGGATCAAAACTAGGTTGGCCACTTAAAAGGCAAGCACACTACCCTCTACTATATTCCTGGTGTGAGAACTGTTCTTAGTGACTTTTTAATACTTAAGAATTATAGTTACTTTTATTAGGTGTAAAGTGGAATATCTCTTTTAAAGACTAGGCAAGAGGTACAATTAAGCAATGGGGTGAGCTCTCCTTCATTCCTCAGTTAAGAAAGAAATGGTACCATGCTGTCTGAATGTCTAGAGACCATAACCTTTTTTCTAAGGAAAAGATATGATAGAGAAACTTTTTGGCTCTCTTACACATCAAAAGCAGCCTTCCTGATGAAATACAAAGCTCAGCAGTCAAATTTGTCTTTGAAAAGCATATAATAATAAAAAATAATAATTTGGAGTTAATCCCTATCAGAACTTTGCCTACTTCTTTTCCATTCCTTTCCATATTTTTCATTAAACTCTTCCTTAAGTTCGTGAGAGCTGTTGTGCCTGTGCGAATCTGTGACCTTTCTGTGGCCTGCAGCCTCAGAGGGCTGCTTTTGTCATGGGAAGAACACCTCTCTGGCCCAGAAGTTCTCTCGCCACTCAAGTGAGAGTCCTGTGGTCAATTCTGGTCCGTTCTGAGCAACCTGCCATGAATTCCCAGCCCATGGGCTCAGTCCATTGCTGTCCGGGCGTGGGTCTGCAGAGGTCAGTTAGCACAGTAGGCAGGCATAGGCAGGTTTTACATGCACCGGAGGGCGGTTGGGCGGGGCCAGTGTGTGAGTGCCGAGCAGGAGGAGGGGACTGTGAGGAGTCCCCCCCCCAAAAAACGGTTTCCTGTCTGTCCCTAGCCTTCGGTGGCAAACTGAAAAACCCACTCCGAGTTGTCCTGGTGGCCACCCATGCAGACATCATGAATGTTCCTCGTCCAGTTGGAGGCGAGTTTTGGTACGACAAAGACAAGTCCTTGCTGAGAGAGGTGAGAAACAGGTAAGGGCAGCTCTCTCCAATTGTCGCCGCTGAGCCTGGGGTCCAGGGTGAGGGATGGACGCCATCACAGGACCTTTGTGTTTGGTTGCTTGAGTATGTTTCCTTTTTATTTAAACCATTGGTAAATGCACATAATAAATTAAGCAGAAAAAGAGAACACAGGATGAAAAGCAAAAAGCCAGATTTGCTTTACTCACCTAACATCTCTTTACTCACCTCCTACTGCTACTGATCTGAGGTAGCTTCTTATAGTAGTTTTAGGTGATGTACTTTTTTACTCTGTTGGGTTGTTATCAACAAATAACAGCATATTAAAGGCATGTGTTACAGTTTGGTTTGATATGCATAAGTTTAGAAAAGATTTCCATCTTCTAATTAACACACCTATCTCTGCACTGTGCAAATTTAAGGTCTACTCTGTCATCAGATTTTGGGGTTATGGGGGGGTCATACCTGATGATACTCCTAGCTCTGCAATCAGGAATTACTCCTGTCATTGCTTGGGGGACCATACGAGATGGCGAGGATCAAACCTGGGGCAACCGCATGCTGTACAAGGAGTATAGTGCAGCTTGATGACAGCTTGGCCCCTGTTATCAGATTTTAATGATATAACTATGTTGTTGTCACCATGCTCTCAATCCATTTTTAACTTCAGTGTTTTACTTATTTTCCTCAATTCATTTTTTAAAAAACGAATGCACTGTGATTTTACAGTTTCAGGCATACAATATTCCAATACCAATTCCACCACCAGTGTAAACGTCCCCTCCTACAGTGTCCCTCCCACCCACCAACCTGCCTCTTTTATACTTTTTTTAATTTTGTTTTGGAGCCACACCTGGTGCTCAAGGCTCACTTCTGGCTCTGCACTCAAGGATTGCTCCTGACAAGGTTTGGGGGACAATATGTGGTGTTTGAAACCAGGTCAGCTGCATACTAGACCTCACGGCAGGACCAGCAGAAACATTTTTAAGTTTGGTGGTTGAAGTTCAGGTCATTGCAGCATGTAGGACAATTGCAAGGATATGGAATCAGTATCAGTTCTTTTTGTTTTGTTTTGTTTTGTTTTGCTATGCTTTAGCTCAGCTTGATTTTTTTTATTGATTTATATAAAGTAAATTTTCCTCCCCTTCTTATTTATCGAAGCTGTATTATTTTAGCTATTTGAAATAACACTGCAGTGAATATTGCATTGGAGTGGATGTACCTTTTCTGTGTTAATGTTTTTATATTCTGAAAAATACCCAAAAGTAGATTGCTGGATCATATGGAAGTTCTGTCACAGCTTCTTAAGGAAGCTTCATAATATTTTCCAAAATGGTTATATCAATTTATGTTCTCATCAGTAATACAAGAGAGTGTCTCTTTCTCCATGCCCTCTCCCACAGTTGTTATTCCTGCCATTGGTATAGAGAATTCTCATAGATATTAAGTGTTTTTCATTGAGATCTGAATTTTCAGTACCCTATTTTGAAATGTTTCTATTCATGTCCTCTGTCCATTTTTTGAGTGAGTGTTTGTAATTGTAGTAGAAATTTTATCTACTTTGAAAATTAACCTTTTATATCATATGTATAATGTGCAACTGTCTTTTCCCATTCAATAAGCTATCTTTTCATTCACTATTCTTTTGATGCATAAAACTTGTCAGTTTAATGTAGTCTAAGTTATTTCTCTTTGCCCTCATTTCACTTTCTTGCAGTTAAGTCCTCTGAAACATCTATAATGTTGATTGTTTTGGAATCTTTCACCTCTTATCTTCTTTTTACTTTATGATTTTAGGTCTGCATCCAAATATTTAGTCTATTTTGAATGTATCCTAGAGTATAACAGTTTCATTCTTTTGCATGTGGCTCTCCAGTTTTCCTAGGATCATTTGTTGAAGAGATTTTCCTTTCTCAATCACAGGGTATTAGATCCTTTGTTATAAATTAATTAGCAATAAATTTGACTTTAAAGATTTTAATTCTGCTTCACTGATCCATGTACCAGTTTTTATTCCAATACTGCACAGTATTAATCTCACTTATAGTATAATTTGAAGTCAAATAACATGAAACCACCATTTGCCTTTTTCTTTCTCATAATTGCTTTTGGCAATAAAGGTATTTTTATAATTCTATAGAAGCCATATTATTTTTTGTTGTATTGCCTTAAAATGGCAATTTTTATTGGAATTGCATTAAAGTTGTCAATTTCTTTTGATAGAGTGGATTTTGTGTGTGTGTAGCAAGGGGGTGGAGGGATATTTGGACCATACCTGGCAGTGCTAGCAGCCTAGCCTTGGCTCTGCACTCAGGAATCACTCCTGGAGATGCTCAGGGAGTATGTGGTGCACCAGGAGTCAAACCCAGGCTGATCATGGGCAAGGCAAGCACCCTACTTGCTGTTCTAGCTCCTCAGCCCTAGAATGGACTTTTAAAAAGCTTATTTTATAACAAGAGAAATAATCTTTGAATCATAGAAATAAAGAAGGAGAGAAAAAAGGTAAAGGGGGAGAACAGCTGGTCAAAGAAATAATAACTAAGAGCTTTCCTATGAAAGAAGCTCCTATGAAGCTAAGGTCACACTAACACCCAAAGCAGACTCTAGACACCTCCAGAAAAGAAAATTTCTGACCAGTCTCTCTGATGAATATTAATGCAAAAATCCTTCAGGAAATCTTAGCTGGGCACGAGCTATAGTACAGGGGGTAGGGCGTTTGCCTTGCATGCGTACACCCAGATTTGATCCCTGGCATCCCATATAGTCCCTTGTGCACTGCCAGGAGTAATTCCTGAGTGCAGAGCCAGGAGTAACTCCTGAGCATCGCTGGTGTGTCCCAGAAAGCAAAAAAAATTAAAATCAAGAAAAGAAAATCTTAGCCAACCGAGTCCAATCCAAAAATCATACACCCTGATCAAGTGGAATTCATCCCAGGGATACAAGGATGGTTCAGCATCCATGAATATCAATTAACACAATAAACCACATCAATAAAAGGAAAGATAAAAATAATTTGATCATATTAAGGATGCAGAGAAGGCCTTTGACAAGATCCAACATCCGTTCTTGATAAAAACCCTCGACAAAATAGGGGTGGAAGAAACCTTCCTCAAGGTGATAATGGTCGTCTATAACCAAGCCTACAGCAAGTATCATACTTAATGGTTAAAGACTGAAAAAATTACCTCTAAGATCAGGTATAAGGCTAGGATGTTCACTCTCTCCACTTTTATTTAACATAGTATTAGAAGTCCTGGCTATAGCAAATAGGCAAGAAAAATAAATCAAAGGGATCCAAATTGTAAAAGAACTCAGATTATAACTATTTGCAGATGACTTAATAATAACCACAGAAGACCCTAAAGAGTGCACAAAATGGCTTCAGAAACAGTAAACCAATATATCAAAGTGGCCAGGTGCAAAGTCAATAAACAAAAATCAGTCGCATTCTTATATACAAAGAATGAAGCAGGGGAGAAAACAGTGAGAGTCTATCCCATTTAAAACAGTATCCAAAAGTATCACATATCTGAGAGTCAGCTTAACAAAAGATGTGGAATATCTATACCATGATAACTTTAAATCACTTAAGAGAGGAAGACCTTAGGAAGTGGAAAAATATCCCATATTCATGGATTAAAGGAATCAATATTATTAAAATGATCATCCTACCTAAGCTGTTATATAGATTCAGTGCATCTCCATCTAAATTCAGACAACATTCTTCCAGGATCCCCAACAGAGCCCCAGCGGCTGAAAGCCTCCAGAACCCAATCACTACCATGCTCACAGTCACTCTCTACAGGCTCAGATGAGCCTCACCCATGAGTGAATCTGCAGAAAAACCCAGGGATGCAGGACCCATGACTGAAATCTCCAAGCTCATCTCCCAAGTTTACCAGTAGTTTGGCAGTCACACCCAGAAACTGCCCCTGGCACCATATAATCTTATCACTGCTCAAGATCAAGACATTCATGGAATCCAGTCGGTAACAGCTCTAGTCCAGTGGTTGTCTCTGAATTGCATTACGTGTCCAGCCCATCTGATTTTTAAGGCCTTGGCAAATGAGACAGCGTCCCTGATTCTTGATGGTCGATGGAGGAACTCCGGATTCCTTCTCTCACTTGAGTGAAACGTGACACTCCAAAAATAGCTCTTTCAATTCCTCATTTGGGATACCCAAATAGCGTTCTCACCCTGTTTTCATAGGGCCCAGGTCTCTGAGGTGTATGTTAGTGCAGGAAGAATGGTGGAGTCGAAAAGATGTGCCCGGAGCCGGAGGTTCTTTTTCCTTTTAACCACTTCTTCAACGCTCTTGAAGGCGTTCCACGCTGCTATCTTCCTCCTGTGCAGTTCTGGTGCCAAGTCGTTCATCATGTTGAGTTCTCGACCCAAGTACACATAGCTGCTACATTCAGAGATGTTTGTTCCACTGAGAGCAAATGGAACGTCAGGGACTAGTTCATTTTTTATGAGGATTGTTTTGCTGAAATTCAGCTGCAGTCTGACCTTTACACACTCGTGGTTGAAGTTGGCCAGCATTTGTGCCATTTGACTAATGTTTGGCATTATGAGAACGATATCATCAGCGAAGCAGAGGTGGTGTAGTTGCTGACCATCTATCTTCACTCCCATTCCTTCCTATTCCAGTTGTTGCATGACGTTCTCGAGAGTGGCACTGAAGAGTTTTGGTGAAATGGTATCACCCTGCAAAACCCCTCTCTACCTCACTGATCACTTCCTTGTAGTATGGTGAGATCCTGGTAGTGAATCCATAATACAGCTCTTGGAGGATCTTGATGTACTGAGTTTGAATGCCCTATTTGGCTAGGGTTTCGATCACCGCTTCAGTCTAAACAGAATCAAAGGCCTTCTTTAAATCTATGAATTCTGCTGAATCCTTTTCGGAACCCAGCTTGCTCATATGATTGTCCTTCATCTAGTGTTCTGCCTATTCTATTCAGGATGACTTGAGTGAACAACATGTAGATGATGGACAACAGGCAGGTTGAGCGATAGTTCTGATGTCGTGGATGTCTGCCTTCTTGTACAACAGAATGGTCCTGCTGGTTTTCCATTGGGACAGAACCTTGCATTTGGACAGGTAGCATGTGAAGAGCCGAGCAGTGTATTGATGAGTACTGGCAGCAGATTCTTCAGGTATTCAGATCTGACCTTGTCTGGACCAGGTACTGTACGTGTCTTTGCTGATGAAATGGCATGTCAGATTTCAGAAGGGAATGCATTGGGAACGACATATGCATCCTGCAGAATTTGGTATGTGGGCAGGTGGGCGTGGCTGTCGAAGAGATCTGAGTAGAAGTCGTGAATAATCCTCTCCTTGCCCTTCTGGAAGATGTGATAGATTCTTCAAGACATCGGAGGGCAGTCATCTTGGTCTTGTAGTTGGCAAAGGACAGGCGAGCATTGCAAATACTTTTCCCGGCTTCTGCCGCATTGCCCAACATTGCTGCTTTTCCTCTCTTTGAGGTCTTCCTTTATCACTTCTCTGCACAGCTTTGTGAGCTAAGACATTAGCTTGTGGTTGCCTGAGGCTCATGCCAAACCATGTTGGCAAATGAGCTCGAGAGTTTCTGAAGACAAAAGACAAGCGTCTGTGGCTTTTCCACTCTCAGCATTCTTTGCACAGTCATTCTTCACTTTGCAGCCATGGGACACAACATAAGACACTTAATACCCATTTTCCATAATTTTTGCACCATATTTGATGGGCTTCAGATATGGTTTGAACCATGGAAACACCTGTACGGGTGATTGGAGGCTGCCCTAAAAGCCTCCATCCCTCTCAGAGAGCCCAGCAAGCTACCGAGAGTACCCCACCGACACGGCAGAGCCTGGCAAGAACCTATGGCATATTCAATAGGCCAAAAGCAGTAACAACAATGGGCCTCATTTGCCTGACACTGAAAGAGCTCCCAATACGGCAGCATTAAGAAGTATGATCAAGGAGAGGCTGATAAAATCTCAGGGACTAACTAGACTGCCGAAACAAAGAAAGACTAAAATGACTGTACTTACAACACACGATGCTGTCATCGGAAGCATCCATCGAGGACCTGATGGTGCAAGCACAGATCAAGTACAACGTCATTGGTCTGACTGAAATGAGAAGGCATCAATGACATCACGCCATTTTCAACACTGGAGAAGAACTGTTCCTCGGTGGTGTCAGTGGCATTGGTGTCCTTATCAATACGAACTTGGCCATGAGCATTGATTCATTCAAATGCCTAACAACCCGAATCGCACAATTACGCTTGATGAATGTGGCTCACTGCTGGTACTTTCTATCTTCGTTGTCTACACACCAACATCCAACTATGAAGAAGAAGAAATTGAGAAGTTCTGCATGGCGCTGGAGAGTTTCTATAAAGAAGACCAGACCTTCTACAAGATCATTGTCAGTGATTTTAATGCTAAGATAGGACCGAGAAGGTCACCTGAAGAACTCCACAGTGGGTCCCATGACCTAGAATGGAATGAACAGAGTGAGAGACTCTCTGAGTTCATCATGTCAACCAAGACCATCCATGGTAACTCACAGTTCCAGAAGGCCGAATCTAAATGTTGAACATGGGAGTCTCCCAGTGGACAGTTCCACAACGAAATTGACCACTTCATATTCATCAAAGGTTTTGCCTGAGAGATGTCGCTGTTGTCTCAAAATTCCAAATGGGATAGGACCACCATCTCCTTTGTGCAAAATTCTACTTCACAGAGCAGGGAGAAAGGTCTGCAAAGTTTAAATTTAAGAAGAGAACTCCCAGAATGACCAACAAATGGGAGCTCTTAGACATTATTGCGGCAACATGGGAAGATGCCATCATTGACAACATCAATGAGGAATATGATTGACTGGTTCAGCACCTCCATGACTGCACTTTATAATAGTATTCTAAACTTTAGAATTCCTGGAGCACACAGCTGCTTTCTTAGCCACGAGACCTCACATACTCTACACCACTGATTTACCAAGAATATCACACATTTGATTGGGTTTAACAAACATGTTTGTAATCTCATACAAGGGCTTAATGGACCTCAGTGGTGCCTTCCATGATCTGATACCACTAGCTAAGGCAACAAAATCAAGAATAAACAAATGGGACTACATAAGGAGCTTGTGCATGACGAAGAAAAAAAAAAAACACTGGTTAAAACTAAAAGTAACTAAATGGGAAAAAATAATTTGCATTCAACACATCAGATAAAGGTTTGATTTCCAGTATATATAAGATACAAAGATGAACCCAAAAAAGTAAAAAACCTTATCAACAAATGGGGAGAGGAAATCAATGTATACTTCTCAGGGGAAGACAGGTGAATGGCCAGTAGGCACATGAAAAAAAAATGCTGAACATCACTTATCATCAGAGAAATGCAAATCAAGATACCTCACACCAGTGAGAATGGCACATATCAAAAATAATAAGAACAATTGGTGTTGGAGGTCATGTGGTGAAAAAGGAATGCTTATACACTGCTAGTGGGAATGTTGTCTGGTATAACCCCTGTGGGAAGCAGTGTGGAAAATTCTCGGTAAACTTGAACTGCCACATAACTCAGCAATCCCTCTTTGGGGCATCTATCCCCAGGACATAAAAACACTTTTCCAAAGAACATATGCACACCATTATTCATTGCTGTGCTCAGTATAATAGCTGAGATATGGGATCAACTTAGGTGTCCCACAACAGATGAGTGCATTTATGAAGATGTGATATGTATACACAAATGGAATACTATACAAGGGACAATGAAATCATATAATTTGCTGAAACATGGTTGGAACTGGAAGATATTGTGTTGAACGATGTCGGCCAGAAGAAGAAAGACAAACACAGGATGATCTCACTCATGATCTGTGATCTCTCACAGGATGACCTGTGGACTATAGAATACTGGATGAGAAAATGTGTTGTAGTAAAAATCATACTTGACCCCAGTGTTTAGAGAGAAGATAAGGAAGGAAAGAAATCAAGGGGGGGAAAGAGAACAAGAAGTATGGGTTAACAGGCATCAGGGTTTCAGTTATACCTGTGATATAAGTGGAGTATAACCATAGCTGCAAAACACAGATTCAACAGAACTGAAAACATGAGACCTAAGCAGCAACCACTGAAACTGTCAAGTTTACAAGGGCGAAGGGAAAGAGTGTAGAGTGGGGACTGTGATGGGGAAGGAATCTGGGAGCACTGGTGAAGGGAACCTGACACTGGTGGAGGGATTGGTGTTAAATTATTGTATGCCTAAAACGCAACTATCAGTAACTTTGTAAATCATGGCTCTTTAATGAAAATTTAAAATAAAATTTTTATTTTAGGTACCATGATTTACAATACTTTTAATGTAAGGATTTCATGAATAAAACATTTCTACATCATACCCCCCTCCAGAGTGTCCGCTTTCCCCCACCAGAGTCAACTCCCACACCCCCAGCCCTACTCTGTCTTACCCTCCTCATCCCCTCACCATGGTCAACTTCCTACTGATGGCTCTTTGTTACTAGTACTTTCTGTTACCTTGGGACATTTGTTAATTTCCTTACTGTGCTTTTTTTTCTGACTAACAGCTCCATCCATGTAGCAAAAAAATTGCATGATTTCATCTTTTCTTATAGCAAGTAGTATTCTGTCATATTTACATACTATAGTTTCTTTAGTAATCTGTTCACTTGAGTTCTTGCCAGATCATGACTTGTGAGATACTGCAGTGAACATAGGAGTGCAGATATCTTTTCTCAATAGAGATTTTAAGCCTTCGGGGTAGATGCCCAGAAGTGGAATTGCTGGGTCATATGGAACTTCAATTCCAAGGTTTTTTTGAGAAGTTTCAAATTTTTTTTAATTAAAGAAAATGTGTCCATTTTATTTTCCCTCTAAAAAGCTGGACTAGTCAACATTCCCACCGGTAGTGAATACAGGTCCCTTTTCCTCGCATTCACACTGGTTATTTTTATTCTTTGTGATGTGTCAGTATCTCTGGTGCGAGACTTTAATTTATATGATTATTATGATATGTTAATAATATATTTTTTAAAATCTACTTTTCAGCCCGTTTGTGAGTAATTAGATTGATATAGCGAATCCATGTCATCTCTTGAAAATGGAACAGAGTTGGGTAAAGTGGAGAGGAAAATATCAGGATACATTTTCCTCTCCAGGGTAAATTTTACATCAAATAGTTTTGGAACAATGTTTTCAAAATACAAAATATATTTTTACAATGTAAATTTAAGAGTGTCAAAAAAGGTTTGAATCTGTATTTCTATATAACACGCTAGTAACAAGAACTTGGATTTTCAATTATTATTTTTGTTACTTCTGATTGAAGAAAATAGAACCCCAACTACTAATTATAGCATTATGTAGTAACTTTTATATTCATCTCTCTTTCTGTTAATTCACCAAGTTACATTAAGCTGAATGACTCCTCGTTTCTGAGTTATGAGAAACATTATTTGTAATGATGTATTCCTGCCTTTATGTGGAACCTGAGGCCTGTCCCTGAGCAGAGCCCTTGGATATCTACCCAGGCCTCTGCAGCATTGTAACCTGCAGAGATGGGGGCTTCTGCTCTTCACCCGACCTTCCTGGGTCTGACCACTCATTTGGATCTGTAGGAATGTTTGTTAGAAACATCTAGTGAAACTGAATGCCTCTGATCAAGCTACTTTGCTTTTCTTAGGTTTGGGAACGACCTTCACATTTCAGATAAGTTATTTGTTCTGGATGCTGGGGCTTCTGGGTCTAAAGACATGAAGGTACTTCGAAATCACCTACAGGAAATCCGGAGCCAGATCATTTCTGTGAGTGACCTGGGGACAATGAACTGCTGCCTTTGCAGAGCTGCCAGTGCCTCTTTGCGATGCCCTCTTCATTGAGTCTGGATTCAAAACACCCAAATACTGGGTGATTGAAGGTCATGTATTAATGTATTGCTTTGAGAGAAGGGTAAAGGGTACAGCCATGAAAAGAAGGTATTGTTATATTGGTAGCTTAATGTGAAAAAAATTTAATTTTTTGTAAAAATGACATGGTAGTCTAGTGTGACATGCTATCTACTTCATATGTCCTCAGCACGAGATGTCAGCTGGAACCCACGAAATAAACTCATTTTCTTTAGAAATTTTGTTTTCTGATTAGGGACTAGAATTTAGCTGTTGTAAAAGATAGCATTTGAAAAAGGACTGCCCAAATAGGCATTATGTGACTACTGTGCTTTTTCATTTAGAAGTTGTACTGACTATGTTAACATAGGCCGACTTGTTTAATCAGGTTAAGAGATTAGACAGTCATCTTCTTTGGGGCAGGAGAGATAGTATATCCTGCAAGATGCTTGCCTTGCACTCAGGTGACCCATTTTGATCCCCGAGCACCAAGCCATTAGTAAGCCCTGAACACTACTACATGTGGGTTTATTGAGGTTCTCTAGTTTACAGTGCTATTAATAATGGATCCTCATACACATAATTCCAACACCACACCCATCACCAGTATAACCTCTCCCAAGGACCCCCAGACCCCTTCCTCCCAGCCCCAATAATAGCTCTATTAATACCAAATTTATTGGTGAAATTCCACTCTAATATACATGATGAATATGTGAATATGAATAACTTATTCTCTTTTCCTCTTTTTTTTTTTTTTTTTTTTTTTGCTTTTTGGGTCATACCCAGCAATGCTCAGGGGTCACTCCTGGCTCTGTACTCAGGAATTACCCCTGGCCGTGCTCAGGGGACTATATGGGATGCTGGGAATCGAACACGGTTGACCGTGTGCAAGGCAAACGCCCTATCCGCTGTGCTATCACTCCAGCCCCATCTTTTCCTCTTTCTTAACAGAGTGACTATCAGTCTGCTAAAACAGTTGCTCCAAGTGTATGAGGGAGGTGGTAATTAATACCCGAGATGGTGTGCACTGTTCAGTTGAACCTGCAGTTTCAAATATAAGTTAAAGTGTCTATAAAATTTTGCATTTGAAAAATGTTGCTTTAGGGCAACACTAAAAATATCGGTGTTCTGATAACCAAACAAAATAGCACTAACTTGGAGCCAGAACAGGTTGGGTACTTGCCTTGCATGTGGCTGACTGCTGACTTGGGTTCGATCTCCAGCATCTTATATGGTCTGTCAAGCACCACCAGGAGTAACCCCTGAGAATCACTGGTTGTGGCCAAAATGCAGTCATACCCCCCTCAAAAAAATAATAAGCTAACTCATTCTGCAGTCTCAAGGGTGCAGACATGAGTGTTGGCATTTCTGTCCAGCCTCACTGGATACATCTGTGGGTTGGCCTTTCCTTCCTCTTCTAGGTATGCCCTCCTATGACTCACCTGTGTGAGAAAATCATATCCACACTGCCATGCTGGAGGAAGCTCAATGGGCCCAACCAGCTGATGTCACTGCAGCAATTTGTGTATGATGTACAGGACCAACTGAACCCTCTGGCTAGTGAAGAAGACCTAAGACATATCGTCCAGCAGCTCCACAGTGCTGGCGAGGTAAGGGCTTTCCATGGGTCCACACGGGTCTGTGATGGACATTGAGATTCATTTCTCCGTGTCTGTCTCTGTGTCCTATATCTTGAATGTGGTCTAAGCCTGCAGGTAGACAGAGTGGAAACAGCCCAACTATACATAATATTTCCAGATGTGCACCTCAGGTGGCTCTTAACTGTGGGTCTCTGCTCTCCTATCTGCGTAAGAGCTCCTTTTTGGCTTTGGTTTGGGTTTGGGTTTTTTTCTAACTTTTGTAAATTCCAGAGCACAGTTCCCCCTGTACCGCCTGGTGGCCTTAGGTTTTTCTAATCTCTCCTGGACATCTGCAATTCCTGCATACTACAGGATAGCAGCTCTCCATCTCCGTGGGATATTATCGGTTCCAAAGAGACCTCTGGGTTCATAGACAACTGAGAAGGGCAGTGAAGCACTGTCATCTGTAGACACCAGCATACAGTGAGCAGTTATCCCCCAAAAAAAACAAGCCATGGAGTTTTACCCTGACTGAGTTATCACTGGGGAGTTGTTTAAGGGCTGTGTTCCTGTGTGTCATGTGCCTGTCCCCACGGAGGGTGATTGTCATAACTTCAGGATCTAGGAGAGAGGGCCACAAATGGTAGTGGTTCTGAATATTCAAACTCAGAAGCAGTTCTGAAAATAATTATAAACTCACTCCTTTAGCAACAGAATTTTCTTCAATATCAAGGATATAACTTTTAGTATCACATCCCTACTGGTTCTTGAGACTTTAGTAAATATGGGAAAACTAAAAAGAAGGGAAATTTAAATCAACAGACCAATTCTGATTTCCCACCAACTTCTCCTATATACTGTCACTGCTTTGTGGTAGGTGGCTTTTTCCTTCAGCTGTCATTCCTCTGGCCCAGAACCCACACCACACTTAGTCATTTCTCTCTCCAGCATCCTCCAGTATGGGATAGCCAATATGCCTTCAATAACACAAAGGAATTCAATGTCTAGAACTTTGTTGTTAATGGTGTTCCATGAAATGCCTTATCAATAGATCATTATTGTTACACCATCCAGGAATCATTATTCTAAGCCTCAGTTTTAAACAGATTAATATACACAGGGTATCTCAAAGATTTCAGACTGAACAGTAAAGTATCCCTGATGCAAACAGGTTGTCTTAGAGAATAGAATGTAGCTATTTGTAGAACTATTGGCCAAAAACATGGAGGAAATAGAGGAGACAGGGGTGTTCCAGAAAGCAGAAAGCCCTCCTTTTGGTCACAATTTTTGTTTTGCTTTTAAAAAATGAATAAGTATATTGGGGCTGGAGCGATAACACAGAGGGTAGGGTGTTTGCCTTGCACGCGGATGACCCAGGTTCAGTTCCCAGCATCCCATATGGTCCCATGAGCACTACCAGGAGTAATTCCTGACTGCAGAGCCAGGAATAACCCCTTTGCATCGCCAGGTGTGACCCAAAAAGAAAAAAAAATGATTAAGTATAATAGCAAGTCTCACATTCCCCTGTGACTGTTATCTTTCACCTCATTCCTCTCTTTGTATTTGCAGGGCCAACCTTCTCCACAGTTGCATATTGTTCCAGGTTTTTGACTATGTATATGTGATAGTAAATTACATAATACCATTCTGAATCACTTTTCTTAAAAATTTCAAGAAATCTTCAGAGACTTTGTGGGAATACTACATGGAATGCTCATATATTCTCTCTAAACGTGCATTAACTAGTATTTACATTTTACTACATTTACCTAATTCCTCTTTGTCCTATTTCTTCAGTTACTTTAAAAATATCATGATAATCCTCTAATAATTCAGTCTGTATCTTTTTCCTATAATGAAAGGTATTTTTCTCCATAACCACAATACATTTATCACATAACATTCATTTCATGCTGTTATTGGTTATATAATACTTATCCAGTGCTGTCCACTATCCTAATATTTTTGGTAGTGCTTTTTATTGCTTTATGTATCTATTTTGAAATTCAAACTTTACTTAAAAATCACTTTTTGCATTTGGCTGCCATTTCACTCTCTCTCTCTCTTTCTCTCTCTCTCTCATTCTCTCCCCTTACATTATCTCTTAGAATCTTTCTTTAGCTGGAGATCTGGCTCAGATTTTATTTGTGAGGTACCCTGATCATTCCTTGTAACCTCTGCACAGATTTCCTGCTGTGCAGATGCTTCTGTGCTCTGGGCCCTAAGGTACACCTGTCCTTTTGCTACTTTCATGATTCCCTGTTGTCCCCTCTGACAGATCAACATCATGCAGAGTGAAACAGTCCAAGATGTGCTGCTCCTGGACCCCCGCTGGCTGTGCACCAATGTCCTGGGGAGGCTGCTCTCTGTGGAGACCCCGCGGGCCTTGCATCATTACCGAGGTCGCTACACCACAGAGGATGTCCAGCGCCTGGTGCCTGACAGTGATGTTGAGGAGCTGTTACAGATCCTCGATGCCATGGACATTTGCGCCCGGGACCTGAGCAGTGGAACCATGGTGGACATCCCTGCTCTGATCAAGACAGACAATCTGAACCGTTCCTGGACAGATGAGGAGGATGAGGTGATGGTCTATGGTGGCGTGCGCATTGTCCCTGTGGAACACCTGACCCCCTTCCCTTGTGGCATCTTCCACAAGGTCCAGGTGAACCTGTGCCGATGGATCCACCAGCAGAGTGCCGAAGGAGATGCAGACATCCGCCTGTGGGTGAATGGCTGCAAAATTGCCAACCGTGGTGCAGAGCTCTTGGTGCTCTTGGTTAACCATGGCCAAGGCATTGAGGTCCAGGTCCGTGGTCTAGAGACAGACAAGATCAAATGCTGCCTTCTGCTGGACTCGGTGTGCAGCACCATTGAGAACGTCATGGCCACCACATTGCCGGGGTTGTTGACAGTGAAGCATTACCTGAGCCCCCAGCAGCTGAGGGAGCACCATGAGCCTGTCATGATCTACCAACCACGAGACTTCTTCCGGGCACAGACCCTGAAAGAGACCTCACTGACTAACACCATGGGTGGCTACAAAGAAAGTTTCAGTAGCATCATGTGCTTCGGTTGTCATGATGTCTACTCACAGGCCAGTCTTGGGATGGACATCCATGCCTCAGATCTAAACCTTCTGACCCGAAGGAAACTCAGTCGCCTGCTGGACCCACCTGATACCATGGGGAAGGACTGGTGCCTTTTGGCCATGAACTTGGGTCTCCCTGACCTTGTGGCAAAGTACAACACTAATAGTGGGGCTCCAAAAGATTTCCCGCCAAGCCCAGTCCATGCTCTGCTCCGGGAGTGGACATCCTACCCGGAGAGCACAGTGGGCACCCTCATCTCCAAACTGCGGGAGCTGGGGCGTCGTGATGCAGCGGATTTTCTAATGAGGGCATCCTCTGTCTTCAGAATCAACCTCGATGGCAGTAGTCCAGAAGCCTATGCTTCCAGCTGTAACAGCGGCACATCTTATAATTCTATTAGTTCAGTTGTGTCCCGGTGAGGGCAGGCTCTGGCTCAGCAAGGTCCTTTCGATTGCAAAAGCAAGGAAGATATGACCCATCTTTCCCATTGCAGATTCTGGTTGTGTCTCTCTGCATGTCCACACAGTAAAGCCTAGTGCTCTGCTGCCACTTCTCCTGTTTGTCTGCCACTACCTCCCTGTCTCACAAATTACACTTTTTCACAAATGGTCTTTGTGTTTAAATGTGGAACGTCCTGTTCTGTGACCATTTGAAATGCTCTTGTGCCTCCTCTGTTACCTGGATTCCATTCTTTATTCTCCAGTCTGTGCTTCTTACTGATACTTTAACTGGAATTTCTAACTTTACAGTGAAATTTTTTAAACTTCTATAATAATTATCCTTTTGGGGGGAAATGTGCACATTGATCCAAAATGTGTATTTCTTAGACACTTTTCTTTGTTATATCATGTCCTCAGCTTCTTTTATATTTGTAGGAAATCTCTCCTGTATGGAATCCTACTGTATGATTTATAAACAAATAATATGTGAGTGCCTTTCGCAGAAGGGGGTGTGTTTGAAGTCATCCAAATTAGCAAAGAGCTGTTGTAAAGAAAAATGCTTCCTCTCTGTACCTTGCTGTATACTGATTATCACCAGAGGTGCTTCAGTCTGAGGTTTCTCCCCAGCATCTGTGTTTCATCTGGCAAGGATAGGGGAGAGAGAAATCCTCCTCCAGAGTGATTTCATGGCCAGTGTTGTTACAGTAAGAGATATTTTATTTGCATTTGTTGATATCAACACAGTACTACAAATTATAGTGTTTTATCATTCCTTCTCATCTCGGGTAGAAGGTTGACACAGTTCTAGGATAGTCTAGACCTGTGTGGAAATTCAAAAGACCCTGATCGTATTTGTAGTATCCCATTGTCATTTGTGCATAGGATATGGATTTCCACATTTAGATCCTGGTTTTATAACATTTAGATCCTGGTTTTATAACTCGCTTGTGTGAAGTCTAAAAAAAAGGAAATGAAGCAAGTTTCTTGCGGTGAATTTAAATTGTCATAAAGTTTTTAATTGATATGAGGGAATGTATGCAAATTCTGTCCTGGAAAGCATGTAATTTTAATATTTTAATGTACAGTATGTATATACACACACATATATATGGTATTTTTACTTAATCTATGAACTGTAAAACATTTGGTTTTCTTCCCTTTTTTTCTTTTTTTAAAATAAATAAGCACCTGCTTGCTTCATTAGTTTGTTTTTCTTTAATTCAAAAGGAATTCTTTTCTTCCCCTGGTTTCCATGCTGTAATCTCCCAGAGTAGGCCAAACTTATCTGAAATCTAGAAAGTCATTAAACCTAAATTTCTTGGAATGTTAAAAAATATATAGTTTATTTCATGTATGTGTTTAATAATTAGTAAATTCTGGGGTAGTGTAGGGACGGAAAAAGATACCAGATTAATTTCATAGATGTATTAATATTTGAGAACAGAGTGTGGTGTTGCCCAGTGGTCGTGCCTGCCTGTGTGCTGAGACAGCGCTGTCCCACGTGCTGAGCACCACCCACTTGCATAGCTGTTTGAGATCCCCACCAGTGAAATAGTGAATTCACCCTCTGGCACACTGCAGTGTAGAGGCCTGATCATTAATAAATAGTGGCTAAAATAACAGGAAAGGAAGGGGAAATGTTTTCAAAAAACAAAATTTTCTTGTTTTTTTTAAAAAACAGACTTATTCCAGTGGCTAAGATAAACCAAAATACCAAATACCAAACTGAACCATTTCCTCAATAATGGAAGAAGAAAGGGATACATATATACATATACGTGTATATATGTATATCATTTTTTTTTTTTGGTGAAATCAAAACAGCTCCTACTCTTTTTTTATACTCTATTTGCCCCATATATAAAATGGGATGTTTCCTCTAAAATGCCGAGTTAAAAGCAGGAAACAAGTGATTTGGAAAGGACTGGGCAGGAGACCAGGAACTTCGTGGGAAATAGGAGGTACTGTAGCCAGCAGGTAGAAACAGACGGATGACACCCTGTTCTGTGCTCCCCGAGAGTCTGGTGAGAGACCCTCAGCAGAACGCCACAGTGGCACAATGGAAGATCAGAACTCCACTGACACGTTTCCCCTTTGATGCCCCTTTAAGTCAAGAGAATTTAGAGGGAACTGTCCTTAGTTTCTAAGGGGTGATAACAGGTAAGGAATAACTAGAGTTTGATGATAACTATACTGAGCAAGTAGGAACCAAAATGACGTGTTACAGAAAAGGGTTTCAGCAGAGGAGCCCTCCATGGGACCCAGAAGGCCAAATTCCATCAGCTATTTCCCTGTCTCTTCACTGATCTGGTTTAGGGTCTCTTGGAGCACCCTAGACTTGGTATGAAACAGCATTCTTCCACAAGAAACGAACATGCCCACCTTGAGCTGCTGTCATGAGACCTAGCCCTCTCCTGGGCTGCAGAACTACTGAAGCTAAAGAATCTGTCTGACCCTTAGGGCCTTCACTGAGCTCTCTACATCCAAGGGACCCTGGTCAACCTGGACAGAAAGTTCTTGGCACTGAGACTGTGAGTCCAATACTAGTTGCTGTAGGGCTGCCTCTGGGGCTTCAAGCAGTCTCACAGTGAAAGAAATCTCAGCAGCCCCAGGCCCCACGGGAGAGGGCAGATTCCCCAGAGATCACAAAGGTCTGAAGAAGACTAACAGCAGTGTCAGGCAGGTGACACCACGTGGTCTAAGGACAGTGGTGCCAGTGGAAGCACATACCCTGTTCCCAATTACAGGAGGGAAGTCACCATAGAGAGGGACAGGGTCAGAACGATATCCTGGGACACTGGGATAGGAAGGTCATGGCTGAGAGTGACTTCAAACACTGGATAGGGCCTGGTTTCATGATTTCAGCTCTGATGGGGTGCGTTGATCACCCCAGGATCTGAGAGACAGTCTCTTCCCTCAGCTGCATTTGGAGACCAGGCACACCAGGGACATGGGTCTGACTCTGCTGATTCTCCTTCAGTGTCAACACCAGGTGACATGCTTCATCAGATTTTATCCTCAAACTGCCCCCAAGGAGTCTGAGTGGTAACCTATCAAGAGCGTATTCCATGGGTAAAATACATGGGATGGCTAAGAAGCCTATCTATATATAAACAGACTACACAAGGTTAGCAGGAAGTGAGTCCTTGAACCCAACCAGAGCTGCAGTAGTAACCAGTTGAACAATCAGAAGAACAGCCAGCAGGCAGACTGGGACAAGAATCCCAGTGACACCTGTAAACTTCCTCAGGCTCCTGCCTTTTGTAGACCAGTCAGCTTCCAGCCATGGTTGGAGCAAGGCTGAGGGGTTTTTTTTTTCTCAGTTCATTGGAGATGGAGATGGTTATTCAGCTCCAGACTGGCTCTGGCAGCAAGTTCAACTCCAGATGGCTAGCCAGAACAAGCACGGGCAGGTCGGGGACTACTCAGACCCACCTGGTGTTCCCTCATGAACTGGGAAGCTCACAGAGACCAAGTTCTCCTTGAGCCAATTTTCTCCATATATCTTACAGTGAATTTCTACAGAAGAAAAATTTTTCTCTCTACCTTTTGTTGGTAATCTACTAAATAATCACAGTAATGGTTTAAGTTTACTTCTGATAAATACTGCTGGTAATTTGGCATAAACAAAAAATCTGTAAGGAATATACAGAGTCCTCTTATCAGTAACTCCAGGTTGAGTTTAATCTTGAGTTTAAGCTTCTTTGGGCTCTGGAATAAAAAAGTTAAAGCATAATGACTTCCTGGCTACAGGCCTCAGGCTCGTATGTTTTCACTTTTCTTAGTCCCATAAGGTTCTTGTCAATTACTTCATTCTTCCTCTGGTTAGAATATGTCCCATAACAGCACTTCTCCATCAATTTTAACTGTATTATTTGCCCCCCTATGAAACTAGGATGCCAGGGGCCTGCCCCAGGTCACCTAGACCCTTTGTGGGATCCATATTTTGGGGTGTTAGGAATCAGGGCCAGTCTCAGGGCAACTGAAGCTTACATTTTGTTAATATTACAGATGCCCAGGATTTTGTCAAGTTCCACCTGCACACTAGTATTTTGAATTAACTCCCACATTATTTATTATGAGGGCATAGTATTGGCCATCTTCCTATGTCTATGCAAACAAGACATTACCATGAGACAAAACATATAAAACAAAAGGGAGATAGAAACAAACATTTCACTTCCATTTATCATGATGCAGTCTCCCATTGCTTAAAGATAAAAGCTCTCTTTAGTCTCTTGAGAACCCAGATTTTCGTAAACATTGCAAATTTTCCACAGGTTCCATACAAGTTATTATGAAACATTTATTTAACTATACATCAAAAACAATACAGAACTTAAGGTTGCAAATTGAAATTAAGACCATGTTGACAAATCCATGAAGCTTTCTGACACAAATTATATCTTGACTTTCTTCTTTTTTTTTTCTTTTTGGGTCACACCTGGAAATGCACAGGGTTTACTCCTGGCTCATGCACTCAGGAATTTCTCCTGGCAGTGCTTGGGGAACCATATGGGATGCTGGGAATCAAACCTGGGTCGGCCGAGTGCAAGGCAAACGCTCTACCCGCTGTGCTATTGCTCCAGCCCCTTGACTTTCTTCTTTAACTTTGACATTTTTTAAACCGTTCACTTACTGTGATTTAGCTTACCCATACAGAATTCCCTCTTTTCTTAAGAATAAACCCCCACCCACTTATAAGTTCTTCTTACTCATACATTCACCTTCTCAACTTTATTCACATTCATTTTCTTTCATTCTTAATAAATTCTAAAAGCCAACGAGGAATTTCTGAGGTTCGTATCTGAAAGTAACTGTAGCCTCAGGTTTCCTCCATTTCCATTATACAACTCAGGTAGTCAAATGAAGACTTACACACAGTTTAGTTTAAGTTTGTTTCTTTAAAGCAATTTTTGAAGATACATAGTCTAAAGGAAAGTCTTGTATTGTCTCTGTATGACCTCATTTAAAGGTAAATATTCCTTCGGTTTTCTCTCCCTTTTTTACCTAAAAATCAATTTTTCCTTGAGATAGAGAATTCTTCTGCCAAAGTGTTTTAAATTTTGTTTTCGGTGTGTGTGGACCGGGAGGTAAAGGGGGATTTGGTATAAACAAAAATCTGTAAGGAATATAGAGATTCCTTGTCTCAGTAATCTGCCCTCTCCCGTGGGGCCTGGGGCTGCTGAGATTCCTTTCATTGTGAGACTGCTTGAAGCCCCAGAGGCAACCCTAACAGCAGCTAGTATTGGACTCACAGTCTCAGTGCCAAGAACTTTCTGTCCAGGTTGACCAGGGTCTCTTGGATGTTGAGAGCTCAGTGAAGGCCCTAAGGGTCAGACAGATTCTTTAGCTTCAGTAGTTCTGCAGTCCAGGAGAGGGCTAGGTCTCATGACAGCAGCTCAAGGTGGGCATGTTCGTTTCTTGTGGAAGAATGCTGGGTCATATGGTAGCTCTTTTTTTTTCTTAATTTTTTATTATTGAGTTACCATGCAATACAATTAAAAGCTTTCATGTTTGAGTTTCAATCATACTGTGATCAAACACCCGTCCCTCCACCAGTGCACATTCTTCGTCACCAATGTCCCAGTATACTCCCACTTTCCAACCATCCCCCTGCCTTCATGGCAGACAGTTTCGCCCATACTTCTCTCTCTACTTTTGGGCATTATGGTCTGCAATACAGATATTGAGAAGTTATCGTGGTTGGTCCTTTATCTACTTTCAGCACACATCCCCATCCCAAATGATTCTTCAAACCATCATAGACTTAGTGATCCCTTCTTTATTCCAGCTGCCTTCTCCCCCAGCTCATGAAACAGGCTTCCAACTATGGTACAATGTTCCTGGCCCTTGGGTCTACTGACTTTGGGTGTCCATCTCATATTATGTTATTTTATATACCACAAATGAGTGCAGTCCTTCTATGTCTGCCCCTCTCTTTCTGACTCATTTCACTTAGCATGATACTCTCCATGTCCATCCACTTACAGGCAAATTTCAGGACTTCATCTGTCCTGACAGCTGCATAGTATTCTATTGTATAGATGTACCAAAGTTTCCTTAACTAGTTGTCTGTTCTCAGGCACTCGGGTTATTTCCAGATTCTGGCTATTGTGAGCAGTGCTGCAATGGACATATACATGCATATGTCATTTCTACTATGCTTTTTTGCATCCTTGGGATATACTCCCAGAAGTGGTACTGCAGAGTCATATGGAAGCTCAATTTCTAGGTTTTAAAGGAATGTCCATGTTGTTTTCCAGAAAGGCTGGACCAGTCGACATTCCCACCGTCGAAGAGCATCCCTTTTTCCCTACATCCATGCCAGCACTGGTTGCTTTTGTTCTTTTGAATGTCTACCAGTCTCTGGTGTGAGATAATATCTCATTGTTGTTTTGATTTGCATCTCCCTGATGATTAGTGATTTAGAACATTTATTCATGTGCCTTTTGGCCATTTGTATTTCATTTTTGAGGAAACTTCTGTTCATTTCTTCTCCCCATTTTTTGATGGGGTTGGAGATTTTTTCTTGTACAATTCTACTAGTGTCTTGTATATCCTGGATATTAATCCTTTATAGGATGAGTATTGGGTAAATATTAATTCCTATTCTGTGGGCTCTCTCTGTACTTTGGGCACTGTTTCTTTTGAAGTTCAGAAGCTTCTTAGTTTGATGTAGTCCCATTTGTTTATGTTTGTTTGCACTTGCTTGGTCAGTGCTGTTTCATCCTTAAAGATGCTTTTAGCTTCAATGTCATGGAGGGTTCTTCCTACATTTTCCTTCATGATTCTTATGGATTCAGGTCTGATTTTGAGGTCTTAAATCTACTTTGATATGACTTTTGTGCCTGACGTTAGACAGAGGTCAGAGTTCTGACAGAACTGACAGAGTGGCCCTGCCCACAGACTGCACTTCTGATCTTGTCCCCTGGGTTCTGGCCCTGGCCATGCCCATTTGTAGACCAACCCCAAGATCAGACCTCCCCCTTTTCCTGGTTCCCGAAGCTTGACACCTGCCTCCAGTCCATAGAGTCACCTACAGCCCCTTCAAGCTGACCCCAGTCTCTGCACTATGGCCCTGCCCCCGAACAGCCCCACTAGCATACTAACAATGGCCCTTCAACCTGCTCCCATTCAAAGTCGTTTTGAGCCCCCCCTCAGAGTCGTTGGTCCCACCCACTTGCTCACAACCACTTGGTTTCCCACCCCTGGCCACGCCACCTTGGTTCTCACCTTGGTTCTGCTGCTCAGGGCCCCACATTCTTCATCCCCTGTAGCTGCCACTCTGTCCCCCACCCAGTGAGTCCGCTCAGTGGGACATCGCTCTGTGTCATCGCCCCTTTGGCCCACGCAAGAGTCCTGCTCCTTTGGTCCCTTTAAAATCGAGGCATGGATTGGTTCAGCTGGGCCTTGGGATCCTACCCCTTGGTACCGGCACTTGAGTCACAAGTGGGCCTGTGGCCCTGCCCTCTTGACCCCACCCAATTTTCCCTGCTCCCTGAGACTCCATTTCTGGCCACATCACCTGGTAACAAATCCCCGTTGCTTCCCGGAGTACCACCCACTAGCCCACTCCTAGCATTTTCACTGTGGCCCACCCACTGGAGCCGCCAAATTCACTGCCTCCTGGGACCTTGCCAACTTCACCTCATACCCTGTTCCCTGCCCTAGGACCCCTCTCCCATTTGGGGGCAGAGCCAATAGTGCAAAGCTTGGGTCAGCTTGAAAGGACCATAGAGTGGCAGGATGCCAGGGACTGGAGCCAGGTGTCAAGATTTAGGGACCAGGTAAATGGGGAGGGTCTTGGTACTGGTCTATGAATGGGCGTGGCCAGAGCCAGAGCACAAGGGACAGGTCATGGGTGCAGATCTGTGGGGGGCCAAGATGGTAGTTTTGCAAGTGATTTGGGCCCTGGGGGTGGGTCCTTGGGGTTGGTCTTCAGGAGGTGTGGCCAGAGTTGGATCCCTGGGTCAGGAGAAAATTCCAGCCATGCTTGCTGACCCATGCCCGTGCCACGCTGGCATCACACTCACAAACCCAGGTCTGCCATGCTTGTTGACTCACACTCCCACCACACTGTGCTGACTGATGCTTAACAACATGCCGACAGATCCAAACACCGTGCCACGCTGGCTGCTCCCCACCCTCTGCTATGCTCACTTACCTATGTCCCGTGGATCTATCACTGATCCATCGAGAGCACAGAAGTGCCACGCGTTTGCCACACTTGCTGGTCATGACATACCACAGAGTGAAGAGCCCAGTTTCTGGCGTTTCCCAAGCCCACTGACCCTCTGCTCGTGTCTCTGCCCCCTGGCAGATGCATCATCTTCTGAATTGCAAGAACTCAAGGCCAGGCCACTTGGGACCCATAGGCACCAAGAAACCCACAGGCTCTCTGACACACATGTGAACCAATCACTGAAAAGCACTTTTGGGGTGACCCTGGTGGTCTCGGCACTACAAGCTTCTAGTGGTCTGGCTATGGACTGTGTTCATGGCTTCAAGAGGGAGGTGGCAGGTTTGGGGGCCATAATTGGTGGGCCAATGGGGACCATAGCAGCAGGGCCAAAAGTGCAAAGCCTGGGATCAGGTCTATATGGTTCAGGGGACGCCGCCTCAGTGGGCGGGGCCATGGCTGAGGGATCTGAGTTTGAGCCAAAAGGGCTGCCTAGGAGCAGGGCTCCAAGTAGGTCAGACCCAAGAAGGTGTTGCCATGGGGGCAGAACCAAGTTTGTGGGGGCTGGGGGCAAGTCTACGACAGAGGCTATGGGTTGAAGTCCTGTGGGCAGATCAATGGGGGCATAATGTGGTGGAGACCCATGGATTGGGGCCAGGGGTCTAGCCACTGGCAGGGTCAAGGGGCTGGGCCTGTGGGCTGCTCTATTAGTGGGCAGGGCCACTGCTCACAAATAAATCTCGGATGAGAGCAACATGCTATAGAGATGCCTCCAGACCAGGCACCAGGATGAGTCTCATCTGGGAACCCTGGAGGAGGATGTATGAGTCTCTCCACCTACCCCAGCAGAGCCCTGGCAGCCGAAAACCTCCAGAATCCAATCGCTGCCATGCTCAAGACGATCTCCACAAGCTCAGGATGAGCCTCATCCATGAGAATGAATCACTGAAAGACATAGGTATGCTGGTTTGTGACCAGCATAGGCTTTCATGGAGTCGGGAATGGGCGACCTCCCCCTATCTCCTTGTTCTTCTGGGAGTCTGGTAGTCATGCCCACAAACTGCCTCTGGTGCCATATAAACTCATTAATGGCCATGACAAATAAATCTTGGAAGAGAGCCACACATTGCATATATGCCTCTGGACCCTAAAGTCACCATCCAGTTAAGTACTTAACTCCAGCTGTATCAGCTTATTTAAAAGTTTAGAATTCTTGAAGTGCACAGCTGCACACCTCATACTCTACCCCACTGATATACCAAGAGGACCAGACAACATTTGATGGGATGTAAAGTAGGTGGCAACAGATTTAAATTAAAAAAAAGACATGAGCACACAAGACTCAGCCTGTAACAACATGTTTTTAATCTCTTATACAAGGGCTTAATTGTTCCAGGGTGAAATACACCAATATTTACACACTTTACTCTAAGGGTACTTTTTTAGATCATTTTTAGCATATTCTTCATAACAATCAATGCAAAACAAATTATTTAGAACCTGCATTGGAGACAGGTTTGGATGATGTTGGGAAATTTTTAAATAATGGTAGTGAGAAGGTGTAATGTTGGTGGGATTAGTGTTGGAATATTGAATGTAATAAATTACTGTGAACAACTTTATAAAAAAATTATCACTGTATCACTGTTATCCTGTTGTTCATCAATTTGCTGGAGCAGGCGCCAGTAATGTCTTCATTTTTCCCTGCCACATGCTAGTGTAGCCCAATGGTGTCGTCTGCTCGCTCCAGGAACATGAAGAGCATGTTGTTGTTACTGCTTTGGGCATATAAAATACGTCATGGGTAGCTTCCCAGGCTCTGTCGTGCAAGAAAAAAAATAAAGAGGTCGCACAGCCACAAATACGACAGTGCACTCCAGGAACAATTGCATCACTCTTTTTTTTTTAATTGAAACACCATGAGATAGTTACAAGCTTTCATGTTTGGGTTACAATCACACAATGATCAAACACCCATCCCTTCACCAGTGCATATTTCCCACCACCAATATCCCCAGTATACCCCCCTTTTTCCACCCTCCCCCTGCTTCCATGGCAAACAATATTCCCCATACTCTCTCTCTCTACTTTTGGGCATCATGGCTTGCAAGACAAACACGAAGAAGCCATCATGTTTGGTCTATTATCACTTTTGGCACACATCTCCCATCCTGACTGATTTCTCCAGCCATCATTTTATTAGTTATCTCTTCTCTATTTCATCTACCTTCTCCCTTCCGCTATGAAGCTGGTTTCCAGCTATGGGACAATCCTCCTGGTCCTTGTGTCTACTGTCCTTTGGTGTTGCTCTCTTCCGGGAGCTTTGTTTTATAGTCTCTGGATCTTGGCCATTGATGAGATTGCATGGCACTCGGGGAGTTTGTGGGTGTGGCTGCCAAGCTACTGGAAAACTGGGGATCTGGGTGGAGGAGGCTCAGTCCCAATCCGAGCAGGCTTGGAGAGCTCAGCCACAGGTCCTGCATACCTGGGTTCCTCTGTCGGTTGCTTCATGGGTGAGGATCATCCGAGCATGTGGAGAGTGGCCTTGAGCATGGCTGTGGCTGTGTTTTAATAAAATTCACTGTCACTGTATCACTGGAGCGATAGCACAGCAGTCAGGCATTCGCCTTGCAAGCAGTCACCCGGGTTCAATTCCTCTGCCCCTCTTGGAGAGTTTGGCAAGCTACGGAGAGTATCTCGCCCGCAGGGCAGAGCCTGGCAAGCTACCCGTGGTGTATTCTATATGCCAAAAACAGTAACAGCAAGTCTCAAAATGGAGATGTTACTGGTGCCCACTCGAGCAAATTGATGAGCAATGGGATGGCAGTTATACAGTGACAGTGGGGGCTGTGTCTGCGAGCTGGTGGGTAAAGAATTGTGTCACTGGGCGTGGGGCCAAGAGTTTGGGACTGGGGATTTTGCCATGGACGTGGGGTCATAGGCATGGGACCAAATGATGGCACTTGGAAGTGGAATAAAGGGACAGAGCTAATAGGGTGTCACTACCCAAAGGCGGGGCTAGGGGTGTGTCCAAACAGGCATAGCCTTCACACCGTGGCACCTACCAAAGTGGGCAAGGCCAGGGGGCAGGACATTTGGCAGGTGACAGGGATGAGATGAAAATGAGCAGAGTCCCTGGGTACAGTCCAGTGGGCAGCACAGAGGTTGGTGCCCAAAGTTCAGAGCTTGGGAGCAAGTCTACGACTGAGAGGGAACAGGGGCAGAGTCCAAGGGATGGAGTCATGGGTGCAGGCCTGTGCCTGGACCATGGGAGCCGGTCTGGGAGAGACCGAGTGTGTGGGGTTTTGGGGGTGGAGCCTGGGGTGGGGCATCAGAAGATGTGGCCACAGACAATGTTTGGGGCCAAAGGGGCAGGTCCACAGGGTGCTGGCAACTGGGTAGGACCCAAGCGGCAGTCCCCAGGGAAAAGGACCCCAGTGAATGGGCCATGGCATAGGCCCAGGTAGGTCGAGCAAATGATGGTGCCTGGAGATGGCTTCCAAGGTGGGGGTCTACAGAGGTGGGACTCAGGCATGGGACCAGAGGGACAGAGTTGGGGTTTGGGCCAAAGAGACAGGACCTGGAGGCAGTATCCCAAGTGTGCAAGGCCAAGGAGGTGGGGCCAAGTTGGTGAGGCCTGGATGTGAGGCTATAGGGCAGATCCCCTCAAGCACATAGTAGGGGCCACAGGTTTGCAGATCCTAGGGCTGCTCTACTAGTGCCCGGGGTCAGGAAGCTGCACCAGGGGTGGAGGAAATGTGTCAGATCTTTGGTTGAGGCCAAGGATGTGTGTCCCCAGGTGTGATGCCTGGGGGCATGGTACAAGTTGGTGGGGCCAGTTGGGTGGGGCCAAAAGGTTTTCCATGTGGACAGGGCCTGTTCCCATCACCTGTTATTTAGTGGGTGGGTAAGAGGCTATGTCCCTGGGGCTGGGGCTATATGTGTGGGCTTAGGGGTGATGCATTGGTTACAAGGTCATAGGCGTAGAGCCAAGTGGGCAGTGATTGAGTGCAGCCCAGGAGGCAAAACCAGTGTGGTATGGCTACAGGAGGGAGGGTGTAGAGGGTGGGCCAAGTGTGCAAGGCCAAGGGGAGAGGCCTGGGGCAGAGCACAGAGGGCAGGGTTAAGTGGTTGGGTCTCAGTGATTGGGGCCAAGGTGCTGGGGCCTGAGGGCAGATGTCACTTGACAGGGCCAGGGCTAGAGCCCAAGACCTGGGTGCAGATCCTGGACAGGGACATGGTGTCAGTGTTTGTTTATAGTCAGATGTGTGGGGCCCTGGGGGTGGATCCTGAGGGCAGGGCTGGGGGAGGTGTGTCCAGTCTTGGAGCCCCAGGGAGCAGGGACAATTGGGTGTTGCCATGGGGACTGGGCAAAATAAATATGGGCCAGTGGCGGGACCCTAATGGTGGTACCAAGGGGCCAGGGCCACCTGAAGTGGGCCATGGTGGGGACCAAAACAATTGGGCCGGCAGCATTTGTCAGGGTTGGCCCCTTTGAGTGAAGTCAGGGGTCAGGGGCCAGGACAGCTGGGCCGAGTCAGGTCATAGGGTTGAGATCCCTGAGATGGGGCCAGTTAGGCGGCATCACATGGGATGTAGCTTGGTGTTGATCTCAAGTCACAGGGATCACAGGGATTCAGCCAACAGTGCAGTGCCCTGACACCAAGTGGATGGAGCTAGAAGGTGGATCTCCAGGCATAAGGCCAGGTTAGTGGCCCCATTTTGAGATCCAAATGGATGAAGCCTATGGGCAGGTTTCTCAGTGAGTGTGCTGAGGGGGAAGGGTCCCCAGGAATAGACCAGTCCCAAAGGGGAAAGGTCTTGAAGCAGATATAGGAGTGGGCAAGGGTTGTAGATGGTCTCCAAGATGGCAAGACCTTGGGGGCGCATCTGAAGGCCAAGGCTGTTTTCCTGGGGATATGGCCACAGGAATGGGCCTGGGGCTTAGGTGTAGTCACAGTGTCATTGACATGGGGCCAATTGGGCACCACCAGGGCACAGTACAAGGTGCATAGACAATGGAGTGCGGCTACACGAGGGCAGGTATAAGTGCATGGGCCAAACATGCGTGGTATTGAGGTGGGTCTATGAGTGGGTGAGGCCAGGTGGCCAGGCCCAGGGGCTTGGTACAGGGAGTAAGGTAAAGGGGTGAGTCCCAGGGGGCAGTTCAGTGGTTGGGCCTCAGGGGTTGCGGCCAGCTTGGTATGGCCTGGGGGTTGGTCTATGAGTTGTTGGGACCAGGGCTAAGCCCAAGGACTGGGACATGGGTGCAGGACTGTGAGTGGGGCCATGGTGGTAGTGTTTGGGTGTGGCTGAGTGGGTGGGGCCCTCGGAGTGGATCCTAGGGCAGGACTTCAGGAGGTGTGTCCAGAGTTGGATCCCCAAGAAGCAGGGACAATTGGATGGGGCCAAGGGAAGAGGGCCTGAGTGCCATTGACCAGGCTGGCAGAGTCCAGGAGGTGGGTGTTGCATGAAGTTATATCAATCAGTTGGAGGTGCAGAGTTAGGACTTCGTGAGAGAAAGTAGAAGCACATAGGGCCAGGGCTCACTCAGACTGGAGGCCAAGGGTGGCTGCCAGAGGTCTCTTTTTTTTCTATTTTTTATCAGTTACATCCTAATGACTTCATTACGAAGGAAAAAATCATTAACAAGAGTACAAATAGTTATAGGATAAGTATTCATCAGAAGAACATCAAGTTATACATTGTCTGGTCAAAGCTATGTTGTCAAAGCTATGTTGTCATGATTAAAACATCAGAGGAAGATATGGAGCCAAGATATGGAGCCAGACATATAGGCTCTACAGATCACATACTCCACATTCTTGTGGTCAGTTACACAAAAAACAAAGAGAAGGTTCATACTGATACTTGAAGGTCAAACCAGTTTAAGGATGCGTAAGAGAGGGGGAATCTTACTTTGTACTGCCAAGATAATGTATGACCAGGTGGGAGCATGGGGGCATGCTGTACTTTTCCAGATCACCTGGACTTACAAGATTTAGCTTGCCCACTTAACTCCAAGTGGGGCTTTGGTTCTGCTTTCTGCTTGCAGGGCAGCATCCGGAGGCTCATTCTTAATGATCTGGCTTAGCACCAACAGGCAGGACTCTGGGGTGGGGCCAGAGAAGAAGGAGGCAGAGAAGCGGGTCTCATTGAGGGGATCCAGGGGCTGGGAGAATGGGAGGCTGGGAAATGGGGCTGGGTCCTAGAGCTGGGATCCCAGGAAGGCAGCCCTGGCACCCAAGTGGGTCGATTTGGGGCATGGATCTCCAAGCATCGTGCCAGGGTTGTGGCCCCAGTGGAAGGAGCCAGATGGGCCAAAGTAAAGGTGATTGGACTTAAGCAAGGAGGCAGGTCCCCAAGAGTACAGCAAGGGGGCATCGCCCCAGTAGGCAGGGCCAAGCCAAGGAGCAGGGCAAGGTTATTGAGGCCCAGGGGCAGGACTGTGGGCAAAGATACATGAGAAGATGGTAGGGGCCATAGGTTGGCAGAGCCTGGGGGCTGGTCTACTAGTGTGTGGGGCCATGGGACAGTGCTGGGGGCTGAGTAAATGTTGCAGTCTGGGCCAAGGAGGCCTGTCTCCAGGAGCAGTGCCTGGGACAGAGCACAAGTGGTCAGGGCTAGTTGGGCAAGGCCAAACAGGTGTTTCAATGTGGACAGTGCCTGGGGGTTGGTCAACAAGAGTGTTGGTAAGGGGCTATGTCCCTGGGGTTTGGGCCATGTGGGTGAGCCTGGTGATTGGTGCAGTGGTCACTAGGTCATATCGTGGTGCCATGTGGGCAGAAACCGGGTGCAGCCCACGGAGACAAAACCAATGTGGTGTGTGGCTACAAATGAGCAGGACTAGGGGTGGGGCCAAGTGGGCGAGGCCTTGGGGCAGGTCTAGTAGGCAAGGCCTGTGGTCTGGGCCCTGGGCAGGGTACATGGGGCAAGGTTAAGGGGGTTGATCCCATGGTCAGTCCAGTGAGTGGGTCTCAGTGGGTCTCAGCAAGGTGGTGGGCTTGAGGGCTGGTCTCCGAGTTGACCAGGCCAGGACCAGAACCCCCCAAATGGCGCCATGGATGCATACCTGTGGATGGGGCCGTGGTGTCAGTGTTTGTGTGTGACTGAGTATGAGGGGCCCCGGGGGCAGGTCCTGAGTCAGGGCTTCAGGAGGTGTGTCCAGACTTTGATCCCGAGGGGGTAGGGACAATTGGGTGGTGCCAAATGGGTAGGGTTTGGGCATGGGGTTCCATGTTGGTGGGGCCTAAGATCTGGGACTCAAGTGTTGTGTGAAGGAGGCAAAGTTACAGGAATGGGTCCTACTGAGCAAAGAGAGGGGTCAGGGAAAGGTGAGCAGGTCCTAGAGCCAAGACTCCAGGGATGGGGCCAATGAGGAGGCACCTTTGAGCCATGCCTGGGGGCAAGTAACAAATGGGAGGGCCCAGTTGGGTGGAGCGAAGTAAGTATTTTCAAGTGGACGGGCCTGGGGACTGGTACATGAGAGGGCAGAAAAGGAGCTGTGTCCCTGGGAGTTGGGCCAAAGGGGTGGGCCTGGGGCTTTTGCCATAGTCATGGGGTCATGGCCATGGAGCCAAGTGGGAGTGGGTACCTCCAGGGGTGGCCCAAAGAGTCAGTGACAATGACATAGCTACATGTGGGTGGGCCCCAGGGGTGAGGTCAAGGGGTGGAGTCATGGGGAAAAGTCTAAGAATGGGTAGTGCCAGGGTCAGAGTCCAAGAGACAAGACCATGGGTGCAGGCCAGTGGACAAGGCCAAGGATGGCAGTATTTGTGTGTGGCCAAGTGGTTGGAGTCCTAATGCTGGGCCTGGGGGCAGGAATCCAGGAGGCTTGCCAGAGGTGGAGCCCCAGGGAGCAGGGACAATTGGGCAGGACCCACGTGGTGCTACCGAGGGACCTGGCCCCTAGAGGAGTGTACCATGGGTCAGGTCCAGTTGGGATCAGCAAAGGGTGCGGGTCCTTGGGGCGGGCTTCCAAGATGGCAGGACCTTTACTCAGGGGCAGAGTCAAGGGGTCAGGAACTTGGATTTGGCCAAGGAACTGGGACCTGGTAGTGGGGCTCCAATTGGGTAGGGCAAAGGGAGAAAAGTCAAGTTCATGGGGGCGGGTAGGGGGTGAGGTGGTGTAGGAGTGAGCAGAGCTATGGGCAAAGCCTCACCAGCTAGTAGAAGGTGATCATTGTCTGCCGGAGCCCCATGGGTGTTGGTCAAGCTCAGGCGGGGGCGGGAGGGCGGTCAACAGGGCCAGTCTGGTGACTGGACCGGACAGGATCCAGGGATGGGCGAATGTGCCAGGCCTCAGGATGGGACCAAGGATACAGGTCCCCAGAGGCTGTGTCTGGGGCAGGGAATCAGTGTGCAAGGCCAACTGGGCAGGGTAATGTAGGCATTTCCAAATGGATGGGTCTGGGGGTAGTCTGCGAGAGGGTAGGTTAGAGCTTGTGTTTCTGGGGTTGTGACCAAAGAGGTGGGCCTGGAGGTGGAGCTATGGTCTGGTATCATAAACATGGGGCCAGAGGCACAATCCAAGGAGGTAGGGACAACAGAGTGTGGCTACAAGTGGGAGGGTATAAGGGCATGGGGCCAAGAGGGCGTTGAATTGGTCAATGAGTGGGTCAGGCCAGGTGGCCAAGCTCAGAGTCAGGATACAGGTGGCAAGATGCAGGGATGGTTCCTTGGGGTCAGTCCACTGGGCAGGTGTCAGTGTTTGTTGCCAAGGTGGTGGGGCCTGGGGGTGGAACTAGAGTTAGCACAACCAGGGGCTGAGCCCAAAAGCTGGGGATGGGGCCCCAGGTGGCACTGTTTGTGTGTCTGAGTGGTTGGAGACTAGGGTCCAGTCTGGGGGCAGTGAATCAGGTCATGTGGCCAGAGGTGAAGCCCCAGGGGCAGAAACAATTTGGTTGGGCAATGGGGGTTGGCCACAGATAGCAGATTAGTGGGCAGGATCCTAGTGGTGGTACCAGGGAAGCAGGGCCCCATACGCCATAGAGCGGGAGATGGTGCAAGCCCTGTTGGACCAAGTCAGGAGGGTAGGAGCACAAGAGGTGGGTCTCTTTGAGCAGAGCCAAGAGATGGGGGCCAGCGCATGTGGGCCAAGGGGCAGATACTTGGGTTGCCACCCCAGAGATGGGCCAGTGGAGGAGGATTTGTGGAGACTGATCAGCTTAGAGACTATCTCCTGGCACAGACTACAGAGGGAAAGGTCAAATGGGCGAGACCTGTGGGTAGGTTTCCAAGTGGGCCTGAAGCTGGGGAATAGGGCTCAGGGGGCGGGCCTGGTATCACAACAAAGGGGTGAATCTATGAGCAGGAAGGGGTTGGGGGCAGGTGCCCAGGTGGCAATTACAGAAATTGTGGCCAGGGTTGTAGAGTTCTGAAGAGCAAGACAAAGATGGTGAAGCCTGAGGGGGTTAGGGTGCAAGTAGGTGTGGCATTTTGTGGGGGCAAGTCCCCACAATGACTACATGTGGGACTCCAAGTGGACCAGGCCAAGAGGGCTAGACTGAAGGGTGGGGCGGGAGGCAAAGCCTGTGGTTTGGGCCTGGTCTTGAAGAAGTGGTACCTTGGTGTGGGGGTCTCCAAGTGGACCCAGCCAAAGGGACAGTTTGATGTTAGTGAGACCTGGGGGTGCTTCTGGTGTAGGTGCAGCTACAGGGTGTAGCCCAGAAAATGGGTTGAAGAAGCAATAAAGTGGTAGGACCCTATGGTTTGGGGCCAGGGGTCAAGCCTCAGGGGCAGGGTCACAGGGTGGGGGGCAGCATCCTGGGGGCTGGTCTACTATTGGGTGGTGCCAGGGGCAGGGTTGGAAACAGAGCGAAAGTGGCAGGTCTTAAGATGGGGCCAAGGAGACAGGTTCCCAGGGGTGGAGCATGGAGGTGGCACCCCCCATAGGCAGTACCAATTGGGCAGGGCCATTTCCCAGAGGACAGGGCCTGGGTGCCAGGGGCTCAGGGTCCAGGGACAGTGCGAAAATGGCAGGTCTTCAGGTGGGGCCAAGATTATGGGTTCCCAAGGGTTAGGTGTGGGAATGGTACTCTAATAGACAGGCTATTTGGGCAGTAGTCATTTCCCAGAGACAGGGTCTGGGTGCTTGTCTATGTGTGGGTGGTAAGAGACTGTGTCCCTGGGAGTGAGGCCAAGTAGTTTGGCCGGGGTGTAGTGCCAAGAAAAGGGACCTGGGGTGTGAGCCAAGGAGGTGATGCATGGGAGCCCTGCTTCATGTGGCCTGGGCCAAGTGGGTGGGGCCAAGTTGGTATGGCCTGGCAGCGGGCCTATGAATGGGCAAGACTATAGGGCAGAGAACCGCTGGCGGTAAGAATGGCCCGAGTGAACAGGGCCCCTGGTGTGGAGCCAGGGTCAAGCCTCAAAGGCAGAGTCAAGGGGGTTGGCTCTGGGGCTATTCTACAAGTGGGCACGGTTAGGGAGAAAGGCCAGGAGTGGAGCAAAAGTGGCAGACTTTCAGACAGAGCCAAGGAGGCAGTTTCCCAGGGGTGGTTCCTGGGTGCTTGTTCCCAGTGGACAAAGCCAATTGAGCAGGGATAAGTAGGTGTTTCCAAGTGGATGGGTCTTGGAGGTTGGTCTACGAGTGAGTGTGTATGGAGCTGTATTCCTGGAGTGAGGTCTAGGGTTTATGCCATGGTCACGGGGTTATTGGCGTAGGGCCAAGTGAGTAGCGCTCAGGGAGGCCCAATGGGACGGGCAATGCGATGTGGCTACAAGTAGGCACAGCTAAGGGGCAGGGCCGAGAGGACATGGCCTTCTGGTGTGTGAATGAGTGAATGAGGCCACCAGATGGGGTGGAGTAGAGGGGGAGAGATTAGGGGGAATGGGGCCCTAAATGGCTGGCCAGTGGGCTGGCTGCAGTTGTTGGGGCCTAAAAGGCAGGCTTAGCAGTGGATCTAAGAGTGGGCATGGCCAGGGGCAGAGCACAAGGTGTTGGATTTTGGGTGGGGCCACGGTGGCAGTGTTTGGTTGTGGCAAATTGGGCATGGGGCCTGGGGCTTCAGGAGGTATGGTTGAGGAGTAGACCCAGGGCATGGACAATTAGGTGGGGCCAAAGGGGCAGTGCCACAGTATGCGAGCCAGTCAGTGAGACGCTAGAAACGAGCAGTACCAAAGAGGCAGGCCCTCATGAGTCAGGCGATGGTGTGGGCCCAGGTTAGCTAGTTGTAGAGGCAGGGTTGGGGGCGCTCTCCAAGAACATGGGGTGGTGGAACTCCAGGATGTGGCCAACAGGTTGGGGGCAGGGGCAGTGGGTCTCATTAACTCACAAATAAGGGGCGGGGGCCAGAGTGGATGGGCCTTGGGGGTGGGTCCTAGGCTCTGACTCCAGGGACGGGGCTGAAGGGACGGAGTTTCTGTGGGGTTTCTATTTTCGAGTCCTCAGTTGTGGCTGCATTCAGAGGAGCCAAGAGGCAAGTCCTGTGACTTGAGGGTTACCAAGATGGCTGAAAAAGAGAGATGTTTGTGGTTAATGCTAAGACTGATGGGGGCTGATGCTGGTGCCAAGGGAATAACACCACCGAGTGTGTCTATGAGTGGGCATTGACAGGAGGTCCCTTGTGTCAGTAACAGGAGGCAAAATGCTAGGGACAGGCCAAGGCTGTGGGGTCCTGAGGATCAAGACCTAGGTAGTATGGCCTGGGGCTGGGCCCAAGAGTTGTGACAAAATGGGCACCACCAAATACTCCGGGAACGCTCCCAATGTGCAGGGGAAGTTTTCAAGGCCATGGTTGGCTGGCAGGTGGGGATCATAGACAGGGTCAAAAGTTCAAAGCCTGGGGTCAGGTCTAAGCGTGGGCAGTGCCCTGGGTGGGATCCCAGTGGGAGGTGCAAGTTGTGCAGTGCCAAGTAGCCTTTTCAAATAAAGAGATTGGGAGCTGTTCTAAGAGTAGGCAGGTAAGAGGCTGTCTCCTGGGCATGGGGCCCAACGAGGGAACCTGGGAGTGGTGCCACAGCCACCAGGGTCATAGGTGTAGGGTCAAGTGGGTGGCACTTGGGGGCAGGATAAATTGGTCTCTACGAGTGTTTAGGACTAATGGGCCAAGGTGAAGTGGTGTGGGGTTGATGTGCTAGGTCAGGGGGTGGGGCCTTGGTCCATGGAATGGGGTGCAAGATGAAAGTGGCAAGGTCACAGGGCAGTCTACTGAGCAGCTCTAGTTAAAAGGCCACTGTGGAAGTGTTGGGAAGGGTCTAGTAGGTAGGGTTCTGGGGTGGGGCCCATGGGGTGGGGCCAGGGGTCAAGCCGAAGGAATGTGGTAACCAGGATGGGCATGGTGTTGGTCCACTATCGGGCTGGGTTAGGGGACAGGGTTCAGAGACAGAGCAAATATGGCAGGCCTTCTGGCCAGACCAAGAATTTGGGGCTGAGGGGTGGTGCTTGGTGGCAGGGAACCAATGGGCTGGGCCAACTGGGTGGAGTCACATAGACGTTTCCAAGAGGATAGGGCCTAGGGGCTGCACTTCGTTAGGGCGGGTAAGAAGCTGTGTGTGGGGCTCAGGGGGCGGAGCCTAGGGGTAGCGCCATGGTCATGGGGCCAAGTGGGCAGCACAGAGTCATGGCTTTGGGGGCAGGACCAATGGGTTGTGGCTACAAGAGAGTGTGATCCAGGGGTGAGGGGTGCTGGGTCAAGGTGGCAGGTCCTAGATTTGGGATCCCAAGAGTGGGCCATTGGGGTGGCTCCAGAGTGGGTGGAACTTGGAATGTGTCTACAGGTGTGAGTCCAGGGTCTTGACCCCTGTGGTAAGAGTCGAGTGGGAGAAGCCTATGAGGAGGTTTCCAAGTTGACCGATTCATTGTTCAACATCGAGTTGTTTAATTTCCAGATGTTTGATTTGGTTTTCTGCATCTGTACATGATTAACTTCTACAGTAAATCATGCTCTGAAAAGAAAGCTGATACAATGTCTATCTTCCTGATTCTGTTGAGGTATGTTGTGTGGCCCAGCGCATGGTCCATTCTGGAAAATGCTCCATGTGCACTGGAAAAGAATGTGTATTCTTTTTTGGGGGGATATAACGCCCTGTATAAATCTATTAGCCATCTCCCTTCTATTTCTTCCATCAAAGCCAGTATTTCCTTGGTGAGTTCTAATCTTGATCTATCCAGAGGTGATAGGGTGGTGCTGAAGTCTCCAACTACGATTGTGCTGCTCACAATGTCCTTCTTAAGGTCTGTTAGCAGTTGTTGTAGGTATTTAGTTGGTTCCTCATTGGGTGCACACATGCGTAGGAGTGTGATTTCTTCCTGCTGTCATATCCCTTAATTAATAGAAAATGGTCTTCACTATACCTTCTAATCTTTTTCAACCTGAAATCTATGTTGTCCGAAACTAGTAATGCCACTCCAGCTTTTTTGAGGGAGTTGTTTGCTTGCAGGATTGTTTTCCATCCTTTGACTATGAGTCTGTGTTTGTTCTGGCTATTCAGATGTGTTTCTTGCAGGCAGCAGAATGTTGGTTTCAGTCTCTGAATCCATTTTGCCACTCTGTGTCTCTTAACTGGTGAATTTAGACCATTGACATTGAGAAAGATTATTTTTATGGGATTTTTGTGCCATCTTTCTATCAGGGTTTGTTATGCTTGTAGGGGTTTTTCTTGTCTTACAATAGCCCCTTTAGTCCTTCTTTTAGGTTTGGTTCTGAGTCTATGAAGTTCCTGAGCTGCTGTTTATCCACAAAATAGTGTATCATATCGTTCCTTCGAGTTTGAATGAGAGTTTAGCCGGATAAAGTATTCTTAGTGAAGCAGTTCATTTAATTGAGTTTTTTCACTATATCCCACCACTGCCTTCTGGCTTGGAGGGTTCCCTCTGATAGGTCTGCTGTGAATCTAAGGGGTGCTCCTTTGTATGTGATTTCCTTCTTTGACCTTTCTGCTTGCAGAATTGTGTCTCTATCCATGACGTCCATCATTCTACGATATGCCTTGGGGTCTTTTTATTAGGGTCTCTTTTAGCTGGCACCCTTCGGGCTCCTTGAATCTGGATGCCTACATTCTCCAGCTCTGGGAACTTTTCAGCAATAATTTCCTCATGGCTTTTTCATTAGGGTTGCTTCCCTGTCCTTCTGGTACTCCAATAATTTTTATGTTGTTCCTCTTGAGATCATCCCCTAGGATTCTGATTCGTCCTAGAGCTATTTTGAGGTCTCTTACCATTGTTTGTTGTTGCCTGTAGGCTTCCTGTAGCTCATCTTCAAGGTCACTGATTCTATCTTTCGCTGTACTCATTCTATTATTGAGGGAACCCACTGAGTTTTTTTTTATTTCATCTACCAGATCCCTCATTTGTGACATTTCTTCTTGTAACTTTTTTGTTTCTGCTCTCATTTCTTCCCATATTTTCTTGGCTGTCTGTTCTATTGTTTCTGTAAGGTCCTCCTTTACTTTAATAGATACATTTTCAATCTTTATATTGAGTTCATTGAACATCTTCAGCATTTCAACTCTGAATTCTTTATCAGAGAGCTCAAGTTTGTAGGAAATGCCTATTGAGGCTTCTAGACTCCTTTCATCGTTCTCTCCTTGTGGTGGGGATTTGCGCTGTTTCTTCCTGTTGTGGTGGTGGTGGTATGGAAGAGGGACCTTCAAGTTCACTATCCCTGTTCCCTCTTGTTGTGAAAAAGGAATCTGGATGGTTTCTTGGACCCAGACCACCCCAGCCACCACACCCCTCTGGACTGCTGCCCTGGCTGGGCCAAAAATAAAATAAAATAAAAATGGTACTTACCTTTTTATTTTCCCCATCTAGAACATATCCTTCCTCTCAGATGTTCCTCTAATCCTTAGGCGAGGCCTAAGGTGATGCTTTCAGAGAATGTGCTCTTTTACATTGGGCTTTGCACAGGTACTTGTATTCATTGGTGTTTGGGTGAAATTTGGATAGACTACTGGCTTATTATCCTACTGTTTTTTGGATAGCTAAGATGTTACTCATGCACATAAGTAATGAAGGCTGAGATGTAACAACAGATTGCTTGGTGTTAAGAAAATAACTGCGGCAACGCCCACTTTTTCCTAGACCACGCCCCTGATGATTAGGCCACGCCCCTTGTCTCAAATAGCTTGGTCTGAGAAGCAGGCTGGGAGGCTGGGACGAGGGAAGGGTGGATCAGGGGACATATCCATCCTGAAGAATTTGGTATGGGGCAGGTGGGCGTGGCTGTTAAAGAGATCTGAGTAGAAGTCGTGAATAATACTCTCCATTGCCCTTCTGGAAGATTTGATAGATCCATCAGAACATTGGAGGGCAGTCATTTTGGTCTTGTAGTTGGCGAAGGACAGGCAAGCATTGTGAATACTTTTCCCAGCTTCTGCCACATTGGTCAACACAGCTGCTCTTCTCTCTTTGAGGTCTTCTTTTATCTCTTTTCTGCACAGCTTTGCAAGCTCGGATGTTAGCTTGTGATTGTCTGAGGCTCATGCCAAACCACGCTGGCGAATGAGCTCGAGAGTTTCCGAAGACAGGCATCTATTTATGGCTTTCCCACTCTTGGCATTTTTCGTGCAATCATGGAGGTGCTGAACCAGTCTATCGTATTCCTTGTCGATGTTGTCAACGATGGCATCTTCCCATGTTGCGGCAATAATCCCAAAGAGCTCCCAGTTGGTGGTCATTCTGGGAGTTCTCTTCCTAAACTTAAACTTTGCAGTCCTTTCTCCCCTCTTTGTTGTTGCAACATATGTTGCAGTAAGGTTTGGTTAGACAGTCTGAGGCATTTAAGATATGCACGGGAAAGAAATACTTTTCTGGGAGGATTACAAACTGTCTCCAGAGTTGTGCTGTGGCATGCTGGAGAGGAGCCTGTTCAGCCCCCTTTTATTAACTAGCTAGATGTTCTAACCAATGATATTTAGCCACATAGGCAGAATATGCAAATTAACTTAGTCAACGGAAACAGTCTCAGAGTCAGCTACATAACCAGAAGCATAGTCAGTTAAAGTAACAGTGACAGAAAAACAATTTTAACATCCAAGCCTAGCTAGGCCTGAGATTATTAGCTAGGCCTGAGATTATGGGATGTTGTACACCAACACTCTGTGAAGTAGAATTTTGCACGAAGGAGACATGGCCCAATCCCGTTTGGAATTTTGGGACAACAGCAACATCAGTCAGGCAAAACCTTCGATTGAATATGATGTGGTCAATTTCATTGTGGAACTGTCCACCGGGAGACACCCATGTCCAATATTTAGATTCGATCTTCTGGAACTGTGAGTTACCATGGATGGTCTTCGTTGACATGATGAGTTCCGACAGTTTATAACATCATATTTTAAAAATGCACTGCAGTGTACACTACAAATAAAATTTAATATCATATACATCTAATCTAACTAAGAGTTCTGTCTGTGGGTTACCTTGTGAGTCTACCTAACTTAAATTCTGTACAGGTACAGAATTTGTAATCTGTAAGCCCATGTAAGTTTAATTATGTGGAACTTGTGCCAAGAGGGCAAGGCAATGGAACGGTCTATGAGTGGCCAGGGATAGGATTCAAGGCCCAGTGTGGCAGTGTTCGCGTGTGGGTGAGTAGGTGGGACCCTGGGGGCTGGGCCTGGAGAAGGGATTTCAGGCAGTGTGTCCAGAGTTGGAGCCTCAGAGGACAGAGACAACTAGGTGGGGACAAGAAAGCAACCCAGTGGTGGGACAACAGTGACAGTACCAAGGGGGCAGGCCCAGAGGGTACTGGCCATGGGGTGGATCCAGGTAAGCCAGGCGAAGGGTGTGGGGCCTGGGGGAAGGCTTCTAAGGGTCCCATGAGCTGTGGCCAACGTGCAGCCACAGGGGCATGTGAGGGAGCATGGGGGATGGTCTACTAGTACGTGGGGCCACGAGGCAGGGCCTGGGAGCAGCGCAAAAGTGGAATACCTTCATTAGGACCCCAGAGGTGTATTCACAGCAGCAGTGCCTGCAGGTGGGGCTTCAGTGGGAGGGTTCAAGTGGGTGAGGCCTGTGGGCACTTTTCCAAGTGGGTGGGAAGAGGGGGCATGATCCTGAGTGGAAGGACTAAATGGGGCGTGGACTGGGGCTAGTGCCAAGGGAGCAAGACCTTGGAACACAACTGCAAGTGGGCAAGGACAGGGATCCAGGCCCCCTGTCACAGGGGGCCGAGCCGCAGGAGGCAGAGTCAAGAACTGGGCCCTTGGGTTTGAACCTAGGAGGTAGGATGTGGGAAACCTGGATCCAGGCTTCTTACTTTTGCCTCTGCGACACCCTAAGGCTCCCACCGACATGACAATCATGGCCCCATAACATGCCCCTGACCACTTGGAGACCTGCACACAATCCTTGACCCCTCCCATTTTGCCACAACCACTCTGGGCTCTGCCCCAGGCCATGCCACCTTGGTCCTGCTCCTCGGAGGCCCAAAGCCTTGGCTCCGTCCCTAGGGTTTCTTCCCTAGGGTTTCTTCATATGTTACTACCACCCAGGGCCCTGCCCCTTGTCCCTACCTGCTCTTAGACCAAGGCCTTGAACCCCTGGAACTGGTTCCAAGCCCTGCACTCCTCAGCCTTCCCCCCCACCTAGGACCCCACGGCCACTTCCTGACCACCTGGAAACCCTCTCACGGGCCTTGCCGACTTGATCCTTTCCACCTGGGTCAAGACCCTGTCCCCGTGCCTGCAGACACATCCCAAAGTTCCACACCTTGTGGAGCCACACCATTGGCCCAAATCTATGAATACCGAATCAATGACCCACCACCTTGGCTCTCCCCCCCTGACCCATGCCCAGTTGTATCCACACCCCATAAGTCCTATCCCCTCAGGGCCAACACTGTGCACCACCCATTGGGCCCACACCTATGGACCTATGACCATGGCATCACCTTCAGGCCATCCATTCTGTCCCAATCTCAGAAAAAGCCCCCAGTCTGATCCCCCAGAACCTCCCACACTAGGCTACTCCTAGCACTTTCACTATGGCCCCACCCACTGGAGCTGGCCAAACTGACACCCCCGTGGGACCCTGCCACCTTCACCTCGTCCCCTGTTCCCTGTCCCGGGGTCCAGCTCCCTGGCCTTACACATTTGTCAAAGAGCCCTAAGGTCATTCTCACTTGGTCCTGGCCCATTTAGTCCCACCAACTCACGGTGACACCATTGTCCCCACCCCCAGACCTATGACTACATGACTAAGGCATCATTATCAGTATCACTCCATTGGTCCCACTCCACTGGTGCCCCTGCCCTTTTACCCTTATACAGCCTCTTACCCACCCACTTTTAGACCAGCCCCCAGACTCTGTCCACTTGGAAAGGCTCCTGGTGCCACCCAATTTGCCTTGCCCACTGTGGTGCCTCTCTGGTCCTACTCACATATAGACCAGACCCAAGGCTTCCTATCTTTGTTCCTGTCACCTATGGCTCCTACCAGTCAATCAATCAGGCTCTGCAACATTTCTCCACCCACTGAGAGCACTGCACAGACTCCTAGGTGGCACCCACTTTGCAACAACTACCTGGGGTCCAGTCCCAGGTCACACCACTTTGGTCCTGCTCCTCGGGGCCTCACAATCTTGGCACATCCCTAGGGTTTTGCCCCCTGTAACTGACAACGGTACCCACAGGGCACCCAACCACCTTGATTGAAGATCCTTGGAGCTGGATGCTCCAAATTTAGTATAATGGGACACCAACAGGGCTGGTGCCAAAAGCACCAAAAAATGGGTACTACCAGGACAAGTTGAACCAAATTTGACCCAATCAGCACCCTCAGATCCTATGCAAAACCAGCCCTCATTGAGCACCTTCAGCACTGGTGTCATCAAACTGGTCGTAATGGGCACTACTTGGTGGGTCCAGTAGCCACCCATATTGGGAAACATTAGGGCCACTGGCCCATGTTCAGCAGAATGGGTTGTTTTGATGCTGGTCCCATGAGTGCCTTTTTGGACCAATTCAGTGCCATGACCCCCGGGGATGCTGAAACAGGGCGGTTTGGGCTCTGGTCCCTGTGAGTTCCTGATTGGGTCAAAGCCTAAACTGCTCTGATTGCACACCACCAGGGCCAGAGATTGCAAATTCTCCATGCCAGGCACCCACGGGAAAACCAGTGAAACTGCCTTGATAGAGCATCCTGGGGCATGTGGCGCAGAATATGGCAGAATCAGGCACCCTTGGTGCCAGTACCCAAGCAGCCCTGATTTAGCACTCATGGGGCCAGACTTGCTGAATTGGGCAAATTGGGCAACTTTGGGGCCAGCAACAAAACCATCCCGATTGGATAGCCCTGGTGCCTGTGGTGCTGAATTCAGTCAATAGGACACCTCCAGTGCTTATGACAAAACTGCCCCAATTTTGGTGATACCAATCCTGGAGTGCTGACTCTGGCACTATTGGGAATCCCCAGTACTAGCCCCCAAACTGCCCCAATTATCCACTTCTGGAGCCAGAGGCAACAAATTTGGGGGGGGGAAATTTGGGGGGACACCTTCAATGCCAGGGTTGAAGTCACACCAATTGGGCACCGCCTAGCCCTGTGGGCCAAAATCGTCTGAAACGAGCAGCCTCAAGTCTGATGCTGAAACTGCTGTGACTGGACCCCCCCCCCCCCCCCCGGTCTGGCATCATGGAATTCAGCAGAATTGGGCATCGCTCGGGCTGTCGCAAAAAACACCTCTAATTGGCTACCCCCATGGTTGCTGGACTGATTTCAGTCAAATTGGCAAACCAGGCACTGGTGCCCACACTGCCCCGAACTCTGTGGGCCAGCCGCACCATTTTGGCCTGTGTGTCTTTATGGGTGCCAAGTGTGATCGGAAAACAAAGGAAAAAAGGAGAGGCTTTTTCACCATGGAGATCAAAGCCCATGTTTTCTCTTCAATGTATCACTTCCCCTCTCCCATCTCCCTCTCCTTCTTCCCCTCCCCCTTAATATATCTCTAAACAAGGCTCTTCTTCTCTCTGGCCAAGTAGTCAAAATCAAAGACTGTAGACCACTTGTTGCTAGGGGTTGGAAGAAGGAATAATGGGGAACTGAATGGATACAGATTTTTCCGTTTTATATGCTGGAAATTCAGAAAGATTCCAGTGAAGGCTGCAAGTATTATGAAGACATTTGACATCACTATAATTGGACTAAATATGGGAGATGATAAATCCTGTTATCTGTGCTCGACCAAAATTTAAAAACAAAATAGAAAAAACACCTAGGCAGTTTGAGATGGGTAAAAGAAAAAATTTCTCCTTTGAATTCATATTCTGAGATGTAAAATCACTCTGATGACCAAGATAGGTATTCTCTGTGTGTGTGTGATCCCAGTCAGACCCAGTGGTGCCCAATTATACCAGGTTTGCACCAACTGGTCAAATCAGCACTACTGGGGTGGGTACTGGAACCACATTGGGATCCCCCAGGGCAGGTGGCACAGACTCAGCCAACTCAGGTGCGCCCAGGGCCATCACTAGTACCTCACAGATGGGGAAGCCCAGGCCCAGCAATGCCAAATTTGTCTCAACCTAACAACACTTGAGCAGGCACCAAAACCGACTCGATTTTCCCCCCAAGTTGCCAGAAGCTCCCACTTCAGATCAATTAGGCACCCAGGTGCCATCACGCAAACTTCTCTTTTTGGATCCCAGGGGCCAGTGGAGCCAAAGTTGGCCCAGTTACAAAATCCCTAGGGTAGGCACCAAAACAGCCATGATTGGGTACCCCCTGCCTGGCAGCACCAAACCCGGTCTAATTGGGAACCACTGGGTCTGGCACCAAAACCACCTCAATTGGGAAACCCCAGCAACAGTGACTCCAAGTTTGGCCAAATCTGGTAACCTCGTTGACAGCACCTAAACCAGCACCATCAACCCCCCCCCCCATCCCCGGCTGAGGCACAAAATTCAGTCAAATTGGGCATCCCTGTGTCTGGCACCTAAACTGCCCCTAATGCTCTTACCAAATTAGAGCAAATGGGGCACCTTAGGCCTGGCACTGAAATCACCACAATTGGACACTATCAGGGCTTCTAGCTCCAAATTTGGGTGAATGGGGCAGTCTCAGTGAAGTCTATGAAACTGCCCTGATTGAGCACCCCCTTGGCGCCTATGGCACTGAATTCAGCCAATCAGGTTCCCTGTGGCTGGTGATGAAAACAGGCCAATTGAGCACAACTAAGCTGGCAGCACCAAATTTGGCCAAATTGGCACCACTGGAGCTGGCCCTGTAATGGCCCTGATTTGGTATCCTCATGACTGACAGCACCAAATTCATGGGTACCAGATGTCACCCTGGTGATAATGCCTTACATTCCTCAGCAGACTCAGCATCTGTAATGGCTGAGTGGGTGAGCACCCATGAATGAGAAATCTCTGTGCCTCTTGTGTCAATAAAAGATTGCTGAGTGGAAGAATAACCCACTGGCCCTGAAGCCATTTTTCCAGAAGTAGTGTCTCATGAACTAAGAGAAGTTCACTTGCCCAGAAACAGAACTGTACCAGCCTGGCCTTTGAATTACCTTGCTTGGACCTGATATATCACCATTGGTTCTGAGAAAGAGTCATTGTTGTCCAGGTCAAGTTTCTGGCAGGTGATTTTGGGAATCAAGAACTAGAACCTTGGAAAGACTTTACCCACCTCTGACCTGACTGAGGGCTCTCAGGGTAGCTGAGCCCCATTACACAAAGCTCTGATTAGTTGGCCAGTGCAAGCTCTCCAATCAACACAACTCTTTGATGCAGGTCCTCACTTTGTCCTGGCTCGAAACCTGGTGCCCATTAAGTTCAGAGCTCAGTTCTACATATCCCATACATGGAAGAGCTCCTCATACCCCGGATTCAACCACTTGAGCCTCAGATTCTCTCTATGAATGATGGTGTCAAAGATTAAAAATGCCTTTCCCTTCACTGATTGGGAAACCACAAGATAATTATGGAAACCTAATGGTTTACTAATACCCACTGGCCCTAAAATCATTTTTCCAGAAGCGGTGTCTCGTGATCTAAGAGAAGCTCACTTGCCCAGAAACAGAACTGTACCAGAATAACCTTGCTTGGACCTGGTATATCACCATTGGTTCTGAGAAAGAGTCATTGTTGTAAACCTAAAGGTAAACTTTACCTTTAACCTAGGTAAAGTTCACCTGAGCCGACTCCCTTTTCATCCTTTACCCCACCCCTAGCCTGAATGCTACAGTCCTAAGCAGAATGGAGGTTTGCTCATCTGGTGGGTATGGCAGATGCCGGGAGTTGCTCTGTGTCCAAAATACTCAAAGCTTGGATTTCCCTGTCTCTGGAAACCTGGATCCATGCCTTGAAGAAAATGTACATAAGGTGCAGCCATGCACAAAACAGAGCTGAGTTTGATTGCTCAAGACACATTCCCAAGACAACACAATGATCTGAAAACTGTCGTCCAAAGAGTACTTCCACTTGGGGAAACTCCTCCTTCAAACAACATGTCATCCCATCTGTAAGAATAGACCCATGATTCTGAGCCCAAAGTCCCTGCCTCTGTTGTTCCTGATGTAGCTTGGACTTGACACTATCAATTGCCACCTGGAAGAGATCAAGAAGAGCTAGGCTTTTGTGCCTGGGGTGGGGTCATTAGAACTTCTCCACTTAGAAACCTGAAAGCCGCATGAACCCAGACTCCTTAGAAGCCATTTCTCTATTTGGGTTTAAAACCATCCTTGGTGTGGAAGCTGCCACAAACCCATGGCTAAAAGCAGCAACTTTTCTTTTAACTTTATGGGACACTATACAAAAAGCTGTATGTGATGTGGTGGGTCTACAGCCACCTGGCTGAGACCTGAGTTCAGCAAAGTAATGTGACCTGTGTGCCAAACCTGGGGTCTCCTTAGAAGCCATCTGCTGAGAACCTGTGAACTGCTTGGCAATTGTCCCCAAGGCAGGGTCAGAAGCCCTCCTTAGCATATGAACTCCCACCTCGGGCATGGCTAGAAAGAGATCTAGCTGGGGACTAGCGGAGCACTTCATCTTGAAAGCTAATTCTCTCCTCAGAACAGAAACATACCTTTTGTTCAAACATATAACATATAACCAAAAGAGAATATACCCAAACATATAACCCAAAAGAGAATATACCATTACTTTTGAAAGGGTTAAAAAGGAAGTAGCAAAACGTCTGACTTGCTTTTCTTATGAATAAAAGACAGACTTTACCACTTCTGAAAAGGCAAAACCTGAATGAAACAACCTTTCTCTTTGAGCAATTGCACACAGGTAGCCATCATTCATCATCTTCTCTCCAATGGCAGAAACTGAAGTTACTGTCTTTTGTATTGAATACATCCTACTTCTGTTGCTTCCTTAGTAAACACAAAGATAAATTCTAAAATATTCCTCAAATTGGTGGTAACAACTTTAAACAACTTTTGTATAAGACTTGAGACCCAAATGACTGCATCCTCTACCAAGAGGCAGGTGGATGCTCACAGCCCTACCCGAGAGAAGAGAATATACCATTACTTTTGAAAGGGTTAAAAAGGAAGTAGCAAAACGTCTGACCCAGGACCCAAATACAACAAAACATCTTTAAAATATCCTCCCCATGGGGGGAAGGGGGGAGGTATATTATGATTCTTGGTGGTGGAATATGTGCACTGGTGAAGGGATGGGTGTTTGAGCATTGTATAACTGAGACTTAAACCTGAAAGCTTTGTAACTTTCCACATGGTGAACTAATAAAATAAAAATAAAATAAAATAAAATATCCTCCCCAGGGGCCAGAGCGATAGCACAGCGGGTAGGGCGTTTGCCTTGCACGCAGCCGACCCGGGTTCGATCCCCGGCATCCCATATGGTCCCCCAAGCACCGCCAGGAGTAATTCCTGAGTGCAAAGCCAGGAGTAACCCCTGAGCATCGCTGGGTGTGACCCAAAAAGCAAAAAAATAAAATAAAATAAAATATCCTCCCCAATTCTTTCACCTTCTGGTAGATGTGGCTTACAACTGTGGTAATACAAAAATGTTTTCATAGGTGTATCGCCCCACGTTTATTATATAGATAATGGCAGAAGGATCCGGGTCCCTCCATAGACATCCAGCCTCTCTTTTATGTGGATGATGGATAATGACCTGGTACTATCTCACACTGTCCAGTCCATGGAGTGAACAACTCCCCTGTCCGGTCCTGTGCAGCATATTCACTTCCCATATACGAAGTCACTGGTCCTGTCCCACTCTACCCTGCCCCGTGAACAACTTTCCTATCTTGTCCCAGTTTACTTGCCTCCCGGGTATGGTGGCCAAATCCTGCCTCAGCTCCATTCTCTATCTTGTGTAAACTTCCCCCAGACTCAGGTCACAGTCACTGTGCCTTGTATTCTACCCTTACTGGGGCCTATGTGGCCTGCCTCTAATGGCTGTTGTTTACTGGACACACTGTCCTACTTGATAGAAGAGTGAGTTCAGAGAACACTGCTCAGGGGAGAGATGGGGTTGGGCCTGCCTTTCATATGCTGCCAGATTCCATGCCCAGCCATTCCATTATCTATTCTGATTGTCTACATCTTCCATGGGTAGTGATTTAAAGTGACCTGGCACACCACACCTCAGCTCAGGTTGTTTCATTATAAACAGGAGAATGAAAGAGTGCACAGGAGTTAAGGTGTTGGCCTAGCACCGGGCCGACCCTATTTTGATCCATGGCACTACATTGAATACCAAAGTCCAGTCACGAGTGATCTCCTGAGCACAGAGCCAGGAATCATCCCTGAGCTCTGCCAGATTGCGTCCTCCCCCTCCTCCACCAAAAAGCAAAATACAAATATTAACAGGGGGCTGGAGAGATAGTAAAGCAAGGGCATTTGCCATGCACACAGCCAACCTGGGTTCAATGCCGGCATCCCATAGGGTCCCCTGAGCACCACCAGGAGTGATTCCTAGTGTAGAGTCAGGAGTAAACCCTCAGCACTGCTGAGTGTGAACCAAAAACAAAACCCAAAAACAAGTATCACCTGGTGGTGATCAGGGCATACTTCTGGCTCTGCACACAGGGATCTCTCCTGGCACTGCTTGGGAGATGATATGGGATCATATGGGATGCCAGTGATCCAACCTGAGTTGGCTGCCTGCATGCAATGCAAGGATCTCCCAGCTGTACTAGCACTTCAGCCCAGAAACCTCAGTTTTTGAAACATTTGTTGAATGGGTTAGAGGCCCATGGCCCATCCTGATTTCTGGGCCCAACACAATGAAATAATTATCTATCCTAGGTTTCCGGACCAAGTGTTCCCTGCTCTCCGTCCTAGCTCTGCCCATTCCCTAACTGATGTGTGCAACTCTCTCATCTCCGCCTGGCTCATGGAAGCTTTCCCTCTGCTGGAGCGGTCCAGGATCCTGCAGCACCCCGCGAAATAGTTTACGGCCCAAGGCCCTATTCCCCAATAGGTTACTGGGGACGTGGCCTATACGTCATGGGGTGTGGTATCAAAAGGGGCATGGCCACTTCTGGGCCGGCGCAGTCCCCTGCACACCCAGCAGTCTGGTTTCCGGCCTGTGTTCCCTGCTTGCCATCCTAGCTCCGCCCTTCCCCGGACAGGTGTGTGCGACCCTCTCATCCCCACCCAGACCACTAGAGGTGTCCTGCCGTTGGACCACCGTCGCCCCCAGCAACCAGCAACCCGGTTCCCCAAAAGGTTGCGGGGGACGAGGCATGTACACAAACGTCGTGGCTTCAAAAAGGGGTGTGGCCTCCTGCTGGGCAGGCACCAGCCCCTGCAGCCCCCAGAATCCTGGTTTCCGGCCCCAGTCTTCCTTGCTCGGCGTCCTAGCTCCGCCCTTCCTTGAACAGGTGCGTGAGTCCCTCATCCCCGACCAGCCCATCGGAGCTGTTCTGCTGCCCGACCGGCGCAGACCCCTGCATCCCCCCAGCAACCCCATTTCTGGCCCCTGGCCCGCTTCCCAAATAGGTTGCTGGGAGCGTGGCCTCAAAAAGGAGCGTGGCCTCCTTCTGGGCAAGCACAGCCCCCTGCAGCCCCACAGCAACCCGGTTTCCGGCCCCGGTGTTCCCTGCTTGCCGTCCTAGCTCTGCCCTTCCCCGAACAGGTGTGTGCTACCCTCTCATCCCCGCCCGGCTCGTCAGAGGTGTCCCGCTACTGGAACAGCGCAGCTGCCCACAAACCCAGTTCCCTGGCTCGGTTCCCTAACAGGTTGCTGTGGGTGTGGCCGTACGTACGTCAGGGGGCAAGGCCTCAAAAAGGACCGTGGCCTCCTGCTCGGAGAAGAGTGGAGCAATGACGGAGAGCAGAGAACTCGGGGGCCGGAAACCGGGTTGATGGGGTGCTGCAGGGGGCTGAGCCGGTTCGGCTGTGAGACAGCTCTGACGGGCCATGATGGGAGGAGAGAGTCGCACACACTGTCTGGGGAAGGGTGGAGCTAGGACAGCGAGCAGGGGGACACTGGAGCCGGAAACCGGGTTGCTGGGGGACTTCAAGATGCTGCACCGTTCCGGCACTGGGACACTTTCGATGAGCCAGGCAGGGATGATAACAATCGCACACACCTGTCCGAGGAAGGGCGGAGCTACGACGAGAGCAGGGAACACTGGGGCCGGAAACTGGGTCGCTGGATGGGTACAGGGGGTTGCATTGGTCCGGCAGGTGGACAGCTCTGTTGGGCTGGTCTTGGATGAGAGGGTCGCACACACCTGTCCCCGGGAGGTCGGAGCTAGGACAGAGAGCAGGGAACACTGGGGCCGGAAACAAGGATATGCGACCCTCTCATCCCCGCCCGGCCAGTAGGACGTGTCTTGCTGCTCTAAAGGCACAGCCCCCTGCAGCCCCCCTGGGAACCCTGTTTCCTGCCCCTGGCCCGGTTGCCCTATACTTTCATGGGGGCGTGGCCTGTATGTCAGGGCGCCTGGCCTAAAAAAGGGGCCATAGCGACCCTCTCATCACTGCCTGGCCTGTCGCTCCGGACCAACACAGCCCCCAGTAGCCAGCCAGCTACCCAGTTTCCGGCCCCTGGCCGGGTTCCCCAAAAGGTTGCTGGGGCCGTGACCTGTCCCAGCTGTCCGCTGCCGGAAAGGTGCAGCCGACTGCTGCACCCAGCAACCCGGTTTCTGGCCCCAGTGTTCCCTGCTCGCCATTCTACCTCCCGGGATAGGTATGTGCGACCCTCTCATCCCCGCCCGACCCATCGCAGCTATACCACTGCCGGAACGACGCAGCCCCCTGCAGCTCCCTAGCAACCCGGTTTCCAGTCCCAGTGTTCCCTACTCGCAGTCCTAGCCCCGCTCTTCCCATTACAGGTGTGTGCGACCCTCTCATCCCCGGCTGGCCCATCAGAGCTGTCATGTTGCCGGACTGGTGCATTCCCTGCAGCCCCCCAAAAACCGGTTTCCCGCTCCTGTCCCGGTTCCCCAATAGGTTGCTGGGGGCATGGCCTGTCGGACAAGGGACGTGGCCTCAAAAGGGGCGTGGCCTTCTGCAGCCTGGCGCAGCCCCCTGCAGACCACCAGCAACCTGGTTTCCAGTCCCAGTGTTCCGGGCTCGCTGTCCTAGCTCCGCCCTTCCCCATACAGGTGTGTGCAACCCTTTCATCCCTGCCCAGCCCGTTGCAGCTGTCCCACTGCCGGAATGGCGCAGCCCCCCAGCAACCCGGTGTCCGGCCCAGTGTTCCCTACTCTCTGTCCTAGCTCCGCCCTTCCTCATACAGGTGTGTGCGACCCTCTCATCCCTACCCGACCCGTCGGAGCTGTCCTGCTGCTGGAACAGTGCGGCCCTCTGCAGCCTCCAAGCAACCTGGTTTATAGCCCCAGTGTTCCCTGCTCGCCATCCTAGCTCCGCCCTTCCCCAGACAGATGTGTGCGACCTCTCATCCCTGGGAAGCCTGATGGATCTGTCCTGTTCCAGGACTGGTCATCCCCCTGCAGGTTCCCAACAATACAATTTCTGGCCCCTGGCCTGGTTCCCCAATAGGTTGCTGGGAGCAATAATACATCCCTTGTGCAAAAGGAAATACCCTGGTGGTGGAAAATGGGCACTGGTGGAGGGATGGACCCATTGTATGACAGAAATGCAAGCACTAAAATTTGCAAGTCTGTAACTGTACTTCACAGTGATTCACTAATAAAAAAATAAAAATATATACATCCCTTGGAACCTGAGTGACAGTACAGCAGACAGAGCACTTGCGTGCGGTCATCCCAGATTTGATCCCAGCACCCTTCAGGGCCTCCTGAGTCTCACAAGAGGGATACCTGGGAGAAAAGTAAGGAACATGCCTCGAGCATTGCTGAGCATGAGGTAAAAACAACGACAACAAAAGTAATGGCTTAAGATGGTATCAAGAGCCGTGATTGACCAATGCACTGGGGGACTGATACCTAGAGCAGGTATGAAGGAGCCAGTAAAGTGCATTCTGGGAAGACACATCTTAAAGTCATACCTGTATGTAAAGATGGCACCAACAGTATCACTGTAACACTGTCATCCCATTGCTCATAGATTTGCTCGAGCGGGCACCAGTAACGTCTCCATTGTGAGACTTGGTACTGTTTTTGACATATCAAATACACCATGGGTAGCTTGCCAGGCTCTGCCGTGCGGGAGAGATACTCTGGGTAACTTGCCGGGCTCTCCTAGAGGGACGGAAGAATTGAACCCGGGTCGGCCGCATGCAAGGCAAATGCCCTACCCGCTGTGTTATCTCTCCAGCCCAGCACCAACAGTAGGCAAGAGATATTGTAGAGCTAGCTTTGCAAGCACCCGAACTGAGTTCAATTCCCAACACCCCATTGGGTCCCCTGAATCTTCCAGGTGTGATCCCTGAGCATAGAGCAAGGAACAAGCCTTGAGCACCAAGTGGGGGAGGGGGCTAGGGGGTGGGATGGGGGAAATAGGGGAATGAGAGCACCTATATGCAGTGTGAACAATGAGAGAGCCAGCGAATGAAATTCTGGAAAAGCCACTGTTCATGCAGATGTAGGATCACCCATTCACCATCAGGGGTTTCTCTTGAGTTGAGCTCCAAGGCAAGGACAGGAAACATGACACCACCAGAGGGCACTTTTGAACCACGAATAATACAGACCATCTTCAGACAGGATAGAAAAAATGAAAAAAAGAAAAAATGAGAAGAGAACGAAGGGAAAAAGAGGAAAGCAGCAGTCAATATCAATGGAAGGTTGTCAGGAGAGAACACAGGCCAAGGAACGGTCCCAGAGTAACACAACAGGTCCTGGCAGTGAAGAGAAAGAATTTTTTAAATTATTATTATTGTTATTATTTTTTTATCATCATCATCATCATCATCATCATCATCATCATCATCATCATCATCATCATTAGTTTGGATTTTTGTATTACATCCAGCGATACTCGGGTGATACTCTGCACTCAGGAATTACTACTGCCAGTGCACAGGGTTTATATGGGATGTCAGGGATAGGACCTGGGTTGGCCACGTGCAAGGCAAGCACCCTACCCACTGTATTATCACTCCAGCCCAGAAGAATTTTTTTATAAAGTTATTCACAATAATTTGTTACATTTAATATTTCTATATCAATCCTACCACTATTACAACTACCCACCCCCACATTTCGAATGTTTCCAACCTGACCCCCAAACCCTGCCACCAAAGCAGGAACTGAATAATTTATATTGCATTGCTTGCTATTACAATCTGCGAAAAATGATCCAAAAGGTTTCATTAGAGGAAAGTGTGTGAAGATTCTTGTATCTCACCCTAGAGTCAGTAAACTCTTGTATAGGAGATTAAAAACATAAAATGTCACGCAGCTACAAATGTAGTCATGCACTCCAGGAATTCTAAAATTTGGTTGGTGACTTTGAGGTCCGGAGGCATCTCTATGGCGCATTGTTCTGTGTTGCTCTCTTCTGAGAGCTTTATTTCTAAGTCTCTGGATCATGGTCATTAATGAGCTTATATGGTACCAGAGGCAGTTCCTGGGCATGACTGCCAGGCTACCGGAAGCACAGGGAGATGGGGAGAGGTCGCCCATTCCTGACTCTACAGGACTGGAGATTTCAGTCACAAGTGCCGCATACCTGGGTTTTTCAGCAAATTCACTCATGGATGAGTCTGTATGAGCCTGTGGAGAGCAGCCATGAGCATGGTGGACCTCGAGTTCTGAAGGTTTTTGGCTGCAGGGGCTCAGCTGGGGGAGAGCAGGACTCACCCTCTCTCCCCTCCAAGGTTGCCCTGGGTGAAACAGCCTGGAGCAGGGTATGTGGGCATGTCTATGGTGTATCGTTCTGTGTTGCTCTATTCCAAGTGCTTTATTCCAGAAGAAATTTTAAAGCCACCAAAATCTGAACTACCAAAGATGACTTCAGAATTGAATCACATCTGCATGCATGAGGAGTCACAAAACAGAATGACAGTGCTTAGACCTTCTATTGCTTACAGTAAGTGAATCACCAAAACAGTAACAAAAAGAAAGGCAGGCCAAGGATTAAAAAAAAAGGCAAGGGGGGGAAAAGGCAAGAGTGTTCATGCCAGCAAACCCAGGAGCCAAGGTAGACACTGTACTCCGGCAGGCGCTGAACACCTGGGAGGACAATCCTTGGAGATGACACAGAGAATGGAAGTTCCTGAGCGTTTATGGGTGCACAGATACCCCCACCCACAAGAATAATAGTTACCTATTATTACCAGTCATAGTGATGTCTTGGAAGCCACTGGTGGCTTATGTGAGGTGGGGAGGAGAGAGACAGTCATTTTCTCCTGATCCTCCTATTGCACCCCAGGTCCAGTTTTTCAGACCTGGGAAGACTAGGTCTGATAAAGTCTGTGATGAGCCCTCGCTGAGCCCTGCCTGTTCCACCAGGTGTCCATCAAGACACACTTGATATCCACTTGGTCTTCTAGGTACAGGAGTTGATTCTCACCACCTGATTTCTCGGGGAGCCACGGACTTAGGTTGGAGTGAAGATTTGCTCTTTGCAGAAAAGGAGAAGCCAGTCCCAGGTCTTACCCGGGTTTTGGGGTTCTTGTACCGCCTCGCAGAAAAGAATTTCAGGAGTAGACGAGCAGTGAAGTATAATAGGTTTTATTTGGAAGTTTTTGAAGAGGAGGAAGAGAAAATGGAAGACAGTTGAGAGTAACATGCTCAAGAGAGTGTGGGCGTCTCCATCTTACACTCACCCCAGCATTATGTAGGAAGCATGAAAGTGCCAAGTGGGCACAGCAGGACATGGGGTTGGGCATCATATGCATGCCTTTCCTTTGTTCAAGGTGGCTTTTATAGGGTTTTCCAACCTACCCTCACATGGGACTTCTACCTAAGTAAATGTCCGTTACTACGGAGGTCGCCAAGGTGGGTAGAGTTGGGAGTGGTCAATGGTCTTTGAATTTCCTTTCCTGGCCTTTTTTTCCTGCTGGAGCTTCTTTCCAAGGGGGAATCCAGCCTTCTCTGGGTCTTATGATGACACCAGGTGAAAGTCTTATCAGGCCTTTGTTCCTGTTTTCTGCAAAGTTGGCTTTTTGCAACTTCAGGGCTGTAGCACTGTACTGTAGCACTATCGTCTCATTGTTCATTGATTTGCTCAAGCAGGCACCAGCAACTTCAGGGCTATTGATAATATTATTTCCCAGGAAATTCCTTGCCATTGCCTTGGTTAGGGGGGTGGGGGCTGGGGGGGTTCCCTCTCTACCTGCCTGCCTGCATCAATAGGCAGAGGGGTGCTTGAAAGGTGGAGCTAGATCAAAGGCATTGATAAAACATCCCTCTGGAGCTTCAAACAGCCCTAATGCCAGAAAGTGCTGCAGTGAAAACCATTCTACAGGCACCAGGAAAGAACCTTTGTGAATTCTCAGAATTCCAGAGATACCCACCCTGCATCCCACCAAAGAATTGCCTGGATCTATCCCTGTATCTTGATTAAGACGTGACAGGAAAGTGGGGATAAAGACTGCAATCAATGGGGCTGGAGCGATAGCACAGCAGGTAGGGCGTTTGCCTTGCACGCGGCCGACCCGGGTTCGAGTCCCAGCATCCCATATGGTCCCCTGAGCACCACCAGGAGTGATTCCTGAGTGTAGAACCAGGAGTAACCCCTGTGCATTGCTGGGTATGACCCAAAAAGAAAAAAAAAAAGACTGCAATCAATGTATTTGGGATCCAAGTTCCTGCCACCAAGGATCTTTGTCAAAAACATAGCCTAAAAGCACCAGAAGCCTAACAGGTACATGGAAACAGACTTCTTCAAGGACCCAGCTACAGAAAGCAACCAATATGCCTGCATTGGCCGTGCTCTCCAAATTCCTGCACCCAGCCTATACCCCACACATAGAATGGGACAGTGGATCACTTAAGGAAGAACACTTGGGTACTAGAACGGATCTGGTGGGGAGACAGGTACTCTCCACTTCACTGGGAAGCATCACAGACAGGACCACTTTCTGCATGGACGCACACAGTGAGCAGTGCAGCCACTCAGAAGGATCCATGCAAACATCATCAGACAGATTCAGGGTTAAATCCCTATCGGGAGGTGGAACAAATGTCCCCACTTCTATGGGGGATGTGGTGGGAAAACCTGCTTCAAAGGAGTGGGTGGTGGAGGGGGCGGGCATGCCTGCCTCAGGTGGCAAAGCACATATGCAGAATGCAGCTCACAACAGCAAAAACATCCATAAGTACATAAAATGCGGTCACATATAAGCTGATAGCTCCAAAATGACTTGGTCCAAAAGGAAAGTTCTGAGAAATGAGCAAAAGAGAGGACCAAAAGAAGCATTTGCAAGTTCCTCCTGCTTTCCAAAGCCTTTGCCTTGGCAGCAAGCATGCCTGGAGGATATTGCAGAGGACTCACCTATCCCTGTGGGAAAGGGATGATAAAGGAGGAGGTCTCCCACATTTCACAGCCTTACTCTTTCAGGTGTACTGCCTTAGTCCTCCTAGTTCCAGCTCCAGCACCAGCCAAACATCAGGAGCCTGAGCAAGCTTCAGCATTTGGCAACACCCATCTGCCTTCTGAGTGTTAAGTAACCTGGTTCTCTGTCTTAGTAAGCCCTGGTATAAGGTGGAGGGGGTGGGGCTTGAGGGTTGTTGTTTCAAGTCACTAGCAGGTTCAGTCTTTGCTTTGTTCTCCAGGTCCATTCGCTGGCTACTCCCTGCTCATGTATTGAATCTCGCCTGACTCTTGCTGTGACTGTCCCAAGCAGTAGCATGCATGTGGCCTGGCGGGAAACTGAGGGCTATTAGTCATGGCCAAAGATCTCTGGGAAGCCCAATGTGAAACCTACAGCCTAAAAGGGGTGTAGATTCTCCTGTGTCTTGAGCAGTCTGTCTCTGACTTGGTACCTGTCTGTGTATTGCTCTTTTCCACTCCCTCGCTGAACCCTCTGCATGGTCCCCCAGTGACCTCAGTGGCTGCTTTGTAAAGAGAAGCAACACGTGCTGGGCATTTGTTATTTTCCTCCCTGTGATTGTGGCCTTTCAGAGTCTGCAGTAGTAGCCCACATTGGCAACTGAGGCATGCTGAGGGAGATTCCCTGATGCATTTGGGGACTTGCTGTGAAACCTCTGGACTGAAGAGGGCGAAGACTGTTTTGCTGCTTTGCTGCTTTCATGCACTGTCTCCTCCCCAGCCCTTCTCTCTATTCCACACTCCTACTGGCCCCTCTGAGAATGGCTGGGGTATGGGCTGAAGTTTTCCTCTTTCTCTCTACCTCTGATTTTTAACTACCAATCCTTGACAAGTATAAGGTGTGCCACTGAACTAGAAATGGTGCATTAGAACAGAATTGTCATCTCCAAAGCACGAAATCATGCCACAGTGAGAAGCTTAAATTCCTTCTGTAAAAGGCAGAGTGGCTAGATTGGAGGCAAGGAAGCCAGGGGCATGTGTTGGGAGGTGGAGGGCATGCTCCATGGACTGTCACACAGCCCTAAACTTCCAATTTCTACATGTTCTTTCACCCTGAGCTTCTGGACTGTAGGCGTTGGCATAGCCCATCTTGGCTGTTGCAAATTCTGCACATCTGCCTTTGCAAGAAACCCCCTGGGCTGAAGCTTGAATCCCTGCATCATCATGTATTTCAACCCATACAATAGAATAGAGAATCTGCTGGTTATCCATTTGTGCCTTCCTCCATCCCTTCCCCACAGACTGCTGCTTGGACAGGGATCTATGCATTTGGAACTGAAGCATTTATACCTCTTGGATTCATGCATTAAGCATTCCCACCTTATTGATCTGTAGTTTACAAATGTCTTTGCATTAAGCATTTAAAGGTTATTCTATGTTTGTCTGAACCTCTGAGTATTTACAATCATGTATATTAGAAATGTCTTTGCATGACGCATCTGAACCCATACTCTTTATGTTTCTTGCATTTACTTACATATGCATGAGCTCCTTTCTTTTTGTCTGGATTTTTGGGATATTTTGGGGGGGGTTGGATCAAATCAAGCCATGCCCAAGGGGAACACAAGAATTACTCATGATGGTGCTTGGGGGACCGTATGGGAACCCAGGTGTAAGTCAGGCACCCTACCTGTTGTCCTATCACTCTGGCTCCATGAACTCCTTTCTTATATATTTGTAGTCTATGTGCCAAAAAATTGTAACCCTAACTGACCATGCACATGGTCTGTTTTTGAACTCTCCATATGTGGCTCCCTATGCACTTATCTCATATGCACTTCACGACACATTTATAACCCTTTGCATCAATGACCTGGATATCTGCCCACCCCAGAGAGGGATGAGTTGGATGCCTCCATACTAAGACATTCCATGAGATTGACAAATCTCAGGTCACCTAGAGCTCAGTGGGCTCACCTGATGTTCACGTGTTCACATGTGAACACACATGTTTGTGATGGGTGAAGTATCGGTTTTCTGTGTAATAAGAGTCACTTGCTCTGTTCTTAAACTAATATCAGGACATGTCAGAAAATAATGGGTGACCAACACAGAGCATTCTCAATTTTGACTGTACAAAAGGAATACCTGGAGCCAGAGCGATAGCATAGAGGGTAGGCAGCTTGCCTTACACATTGCCAAACCTAGGTTCAGTCCCCAGTACTCACTATGGTCCCCAGAGCCTGCCAGGAGTAATTCCTGAGCACAGAGTCAGAAGTAAGCCCAAATCACTGCAGATGACCCCCCCAAGAAAACAATAATAGTAAATAAAACTACCAAACATTGTGCAAAACAATAAGCAATGTAGTAAAGTAAGAATGGTGTTTGGGGGGGAGGGGGCAGAGAAACATTAAAATGGGCGTGATGTTTGCCTTGCATAGCAAACATGGGTTCAATCCCAGGCAACCCATAGGGTCCACTGAACACTACTAAGAGTGATCCGGGGATTACTCATTACTCAGTAGTAACACCAGAATAACACCCAGCGTGGGGGAAAAATTAATGTGTAGGAGAACTGTGTTTCCCTAACATACCTTTTTGAATAATTCATATTTCAGTTCCTTTTTTCCAAGGTGGTGTAGGTGAGGCAGGAGTAGGGGCAGTGCAGGATTCTCCCAGTATTCAGGGATGACTACAGACTCAGTAATCAAAGAACATCCTTAAGGAGGGGAAGGGCTCTCAGGGGTTACTCCTGGCTCTGCGCTCAGGAATTAGTCCTGACAGTGCACAGTGGGCCATATGAGTTGCCAGGGATCCAACCCAAGTCAGCTGCATGCAAGGCAAACACCCTACCTGCCATAGCATGGTGCATAGGGAACCATATAGGATGTCAGGAATTGAACCTGGGTTGGCTGCATGCAGGGCAGATGCCCTAACTACTGAACTATCACTCTGGCCTGACTCTCTCTCTCTCTCTCTGGCATCCAGATTTTTTTTGCTTGTTTGTTTTGCTTGGGGGCCACATCCCAGTGATGCTCAGGGATTACTCCTGGCTCTGCACTCAGTGATTACCGATGGTGAGCTCAGGGACACCAGGGGTCAAACCCGAGTTGGTTGTGTACAAGGCAAATGTTCTACCCACTGCAGTACCTCCCAACTCCCTATAGATGCTTTCTGAGCCTTCATATATCCACTGAGAGAAAGGAAGGTGGTATGGTACAACTAAAAATATTCCAATAAAACACAGACAAGTCACTTTAAGGTTGTTGGGAGCTGTATGGGCCACCAAAGAAATAGCAGTTGAAGAGGGTGTCCAAAAATAGGCAGAGATTGTTAAGGGAAATAGCCCTGCAAATGGTGTACCTAGCAGAATTCTGCTTCACTAGGAGCCCATGGATTAGCACCTACCTAAAAGAGGCTTCCTGAGAAATTTCTTGCACCTCAATCTCTAACTGAACTATCCTGCAGCAAGACTTGGACAGGTGTTCATGACTCGTCCTTTCAACTATGACTGAAAGCAAGCAATGAACTACATCTTATGGTGAGTAATACGTGATACACTGAGGCTGGAGCAATAAACAGTAAAGCAGGTAGAGCACTTCACTTATACACAGCTGACCCGGAGTCAGAATCACATATGGTCGCCTGAAAACCACCAAGATTAATCCCTGAGAGCAGAGCCAGGAGTAATCCCTGAGCACTACCAGAAGTGACTCTCCCACCCCCACCCCAAAAGGTGAAATGTTTGCTTTCTATCTTGAAACCTCAAACATGCAGTTTTGTATATGTCACAGCAGTATCTTAGTTGGCTAAGACACAGGGAAAACTGGGAATGGAACTGAAAATACAAGAAGGGTGGCAGGTTGCAGTCTACTCCCAATGAAACAAAAACTCAGAAACTTTAAAGCCTCAGAAGGACAAATGTTGCAGGTGGAGAAATACTGGAAATGGAACAAAACCTTTGAAAAAGCCTTCTTGGGTGTACTAAGACAAAGGACAAAGTAGCCGTTTGGATACTTGGAAACCTACGAGAAAGACAGCTGTGGCAGATGAATCCCAGAGGACTGACTGCTTAGGGCATTGATCTCACAGACTTCATTCAGGCATTCACAGAGACCCTGAAATTCTAGCCTTTGGGCTTCCTCAGTGACCATCCTAAGTGCCACTGGGAAACTAGGATGCATCTGGGAAGGGAAAAAGACCATTCAGGGTGCCACAGGGATAGGTTGGCTAAAGAGCACTCTGCCAGAGAAAACCCATCAGAAAAAATAAATAGCACTTCGGCCTTCAACAACTAAAATAACTATGAAACAACTCTTGGATTCAACAAAGGAAAACAGACTGCATGAGACCTATAGTCTGAATAGGGAGGAACAGAGAATTAACTGGTAAAAGAAGCCAACCTTGCTTTAGTCATGGCATCAGGAAAATTCCTAAATAAGGGACATGCACCCCAGATAGAATAAATAGAGAAGCCTTCATAATACTCTGCTTCTACCCAGTGCCTTTGTATGACCAAGAGCACATCTTGAACCTAAGGCAGAGTGCAGACCCAAGTGCCTAGCAAAGAAAGTAGAAAAGGAGAAGGTCTTTGACATTTCCCAGAGATCCAAGTGGAGGATACCCATTTTCAGTTTTCATACCCTTCTTTTTCTTTTCTTAAATCCATGGGGAAGGGGATGGGCTGGTAATAAAGACTGGGAAAAACATGAGACAGGAAGGAGGGACACAGTGAACGCAAGCACTGCGGGTACACTTGTTGGATATTAACCCTAAGTGTTTTAGGCTTCATCAGTGGATTGCCCCTTTTACTCCTCCCAGAGAAGCTTACCATTCTCTTGCTAGCATCCCTGAACTAGTTAAAGTTTATCTTTAATCTTTCCTTTGTGATTTACCTCTCATTGTCTCAGTTCCCCAAGTCAGTCTTGATTACTTATAAGTCAGATTTTCTGGCAATTCTGAACTTTGTATTTGTAGTGCTTTGTATTTGAAGTGCTGTGTATTTGTACCTGGTTTTCTATTTTCCCTATTTCCTTTTTATATTTTACTATACGGCAGAGCCTGGCAAGCTACCGTGCGTATTGGATATGCCAAAAACAGTAACAATAAGTCTCTCGATGAGAGACGTTACTGGTGCCCGCTCGGACAAATCGATGAGCAACGGGATGACAGTGTTCATTTTACTATAGAGCAACATTCTTGGTTAAACACAGAAAGACTGTTAATGCTATGCTCCTAATATTTGGGAGTAGGTCAACTCTGAAATATATCTACTCCTGGGTATCCATCATAATTACTTGATGCAGGCTTCAGTTGCTGTAGTTCCTAACACCCCAAAAGGGAGGCCTCACTATGGGACTGGGATGGACCTAGGGTGAGTGGCAAAGCTACCCCATCACCGAAATGGAACAATCTAGAAAGAATAAATACATGGTCTTGATGCAAAGCTGTTATGACTTAAGAGACAGGACCCCCATGTGGAAGGGATTAGCTGAACTAGCCTGAGGACTTATTCTGGGATTTACATAAAAATCTTTCTTGTTGGTGGCATCTTTGTCTCTTACTGTGTGTATCCAAACCATTGCAAGTATTGGTAAGAAGTAAACTTAGTTGCTTAACATATACAACTACAGGGAAAGACAAAAGCAATGCAGATGTCCCAGGGAGTCAGTGTCTCCTTGAGTTAATCTCCCCAAGATAATTGCCTCTGCCAAATGTTTTATGTAAATAATCAATCACACTTAGGTCATAGACCTCAACCCTCCTGATGTTCTGTAAGCATGCTGGCAGCTTTGCATTAAACGGGCCATTTTTTCCATCAGGCTGTGTTCCCACAACTCTCTGTCTCTCTGTCTCTCTGCTGGGATGACTGGGGAGGATGGGAGGTGGCTTTGGGTCACCAGACGAATGCATCATCGCAGAATCCACATACTTTGTGAACTCACATATGCTGCCCTAGAAAAATTTTTGTCTTTGGTGGTCTGGTTGGAAAATGTCTCTCTCAGGCCAGGCTAGATACAAATTGCTTTGCCTTCACTATCCCTCACTGGATAGGTGAACTAGGAGATTTCTAATGAAATTTCACTAAATGCTTTTAAAAGAGTCATATTATACCACAGCATAATAATTGACTCATAAACTTGAGTTTTTCTTTCCAACATGCTAGCATGCTAGCAATGTTTTGGGGTTTTCAAGTTATTTATGCCAGGGAGATCCATGGCACACAAAATAATGGTTTTATTTTGCTTATAAAACAAAAGGCTTCCAGGTATGCAGGACTTATGACTGAAAACTCCAGGCTCAATGGAACCGCCAGGAAAGAAAAACAAAGAGCCAGCTAAAGCTAAGCTCATGTGTGATTGTGTGGCAAGTCCATTCATCCTGGAGCCTCAGAGAAGGTGGGAAGGATGTTGACCCTCCACCACTGAGCCACATTCACAGAACACAGAAGGTAGATTCCACAGTGCTCAGAACATAACAGGTGCAGTTCCTGGAAGCCTGGCAAGAGCCCAGGTGCCCAAAAAGGGCTGAGAGTTAAAGTTGCGAGCTGATGGATGAAGCATCCAGCATTTCACGATGTGAGCCGAGGGCTGGTGGAGAGAGACAGTGGGGATTGGGGGCGAGGGCAGTGTGGGGGGAGGAGAGGACTGAGGGTTGGTTGACATCAAGAACAGACCTTGGGCACAGAAGGGCCTTGAGCCGAAAACTGGCAGAAAGACCAGAAAGCCTTAGTGTGGGGGGGGGGGGGACGCAGAGGAGCTCAAGAGTCTGAGGAACCTTCCAACATGGTGGGTGGGAGTGAGGTCAGGGCTGATCCTGAGGGTGACCAGAAGATCTGAGAACAATGAAATGGAATGAACTCCACAGATAGAGAACAGTGAGAAGCTGAAAGGGACAGTCAGAATGCAAGTGAAAAAGGGATTTCGTCCCTGGGTTGACCTGTGCCTGAGTGGGAAGGTCAGCTCGGTAATATCCCTCTGGTGGTTTCCAGAGCCACAATCCCTGCCAGGTGAAATTCCCCCCTCCACAGACATAGAAAGATATGCTGACATCATTTACAGGAAATAAAAGAAACACAGTATGAGACTAATACCCAAGGGCAGTAGAAACGAGTGCCAGTAGGACTGAGCAATGGTTGAAAGCTCACCACAAATGAGGGGAGGAGGGCAGTGAGGACAGTGAAGGGACCACTATGTCAGTGATAGTTGGAAAAGATCACTCTGGACAAGAACTGAGTGCTGAAAGGAGGGAATGGGATAGGCAAGATAACCTTTCAGTACCTGTATTGCAAACCATAAAGACCAAAGGGAGAGAGACAGGGGGTGGGGAAGGAGAGGAAGAGAGAGAGAAAGAGGGAGAAACAGGAAGAGAAAGAGAAAGTGAGAGGGAGAGAGGGAAGAAAAGTGTCTGCCATAGAAGGTTGGGTTGGGAGAAACTGGGGACACTGTGGTTGGAAATGTACCTACAGGTGGAGGGGCTACAGGGGTTGGAACATTGTATGACTGAAACCCAATCATGAACAACTTTGTAACTGTATATCACAATTCAATCTAATTTTTAAAAGAAGTTTTATTGAACTGAACCATGAGATACAGTTACAAACTTGCTTGATTATGTTTCAGTCATACAATGCTTGAGCACCCATCCCTCCATCAGTGCCCATTTCCATCACCATTGTTCCCAGTGTCCCACCCACCTCCCCCACCCCGCCCCACCCCACTCCCTGCCTCTGTGGCAGGTACATTTCCTCTTACTCTCTCTAATTTTGGACATTATGAGTTGCAATACAGATAATAAGAGGTCATCGTGTTTGGTCCTTGGTCTATTTTCAGCACACATCTCCCATCCTGGACAATCCCTCCAATCATCATTTACTTAGTGATTCCCACTCTGTCCCAACTGTCTTTTCCCCCAGCACATAGGACAATCCAATTTTTTTAATAAATAAAAGAACCAAAATCATGAACAACTGTGTATCTCACAGTGATAGAATTTTAAAAATAAACAAAATTTTCCAAAATTAATTCTCCACCCCCTAAGGTGCATTTTATGAACCTCCACCTCTCAGGACACTGGGTGTACTGAGCCGGGACACTGGGAGAAGGAGGTGAGCATCCCCACACCCTCTCCTCATCCCGTCCTTCTTGGGACCCACAGCATCACCAGTTCTTCTCTCCCCTTCTGTGTGGCTGCAAGGCTCCTTGGAGGAATGACATTTTTTAAAAAAAAATGAATCACCATGGGGTACAGTTACAGACTTGCAAACTTTTGTGCTTATGTTTCAGTTATACAGTGATCGAGTACCCATCCCTTCACCAGTGCCCATTCTCCACCACTAATGATCCCGGTATCCCCCCATCACCCTACCCCATCCGCCTCCTACCCCACCCCACTTCTGTGGCAGGGCATTCCCTTTTGCTGTCTCTCCTTATGGGTGTTGTGGTTTGCAAGATGCATTGAATTGCCATCATTTGGTCTGTAGTCTACTTTCAGCATGCATCTCCCATCCCGAGCGGGCCCTCCAAGCACCCCATACTTGGTGTTCCCATCTCTATCTGACCTGCCTTTTCCCCCTGCATATAAGGCCAGCTTCCAATCTGTGGAGCAATCCTTCTGGTATTCATCTCTACTATTCTTGGGTGTAAGTCTCCCATTCTATTTCTTTATATTCCACAAATGAGTGCAGTCTTTCTATGTCTGTCCCTCTCTTTCTGACTCATTTCACTTAACATGATGCACTCCATGTAGATCCACTTATATGCAAATTTCATGTCTTCATCCTTTCTAACAGCTGCATAGTATTCCATTGTGGAGATGTACCAAAGCTTCTTTAACTCGTCATCTGTTCTCAGGCACTCGGGTTTTTGCCAAATTTTGGCTATTGCAAACAGTGCTTCAATGAACATACAAGAGCAGATGTCATTTCTACTATATTTTTTAGTATCTCTGGGATATATTCCCAGAAGTGGCACTGCTGGGTCAAATGGGGGTTCAGTTTCTACTTTTTTGAGGATCATCCATACTGTTTTCCAAAAGGGTTGTACCAGTCGGCATTCCCACCAGCAGTGAAGGGGAACCCCTTTCTCGTCACATCCGCACCAACACCAGTTGCTTTTGTTCTTTTGGATGTGGGCAAGTCTCTGTGGTATGAGATGATATGTCATTGTTGTTTTGATCTGCATCTCCTGATGATTAATAATGAAGAGCATTTTCTCGTGTGCCTTTTGACCATTTGGATTTCTTCTTTGAGAAAGTTTCTGTTCATTTCTTTGCCCCAATTTTCTTGTGTGGTTGGGTGTTTTCTTCTTCTAAAGTTCAACCAGTACCTTGCATATCCTTAATATCAATCCCTTATCAGATGGGTATTGGGTGAATACCCTTACCCACTCTGTAGATTGTCTTTGTATTGTGGTCACTGTATCTTTTGAGGTGCAAAAGCTTCTTCATTTAAGATAGTCCCATCTGGACTGGCTAAAGAAACTCTGGTACATTTACACAATGGAATACTATTCAGGTGTTAGAAAAAAATTAAGTCACGAAATTCACATGTAGATGGATCTACATGGAAAGACCAAATGATGGCAATTCAATGTTAAGTGAAATGAGTCAGAAAGAGAGGGACTGACATAAAAAAAATTGCACTCATTTGTGGAATATAAGGTAATAGAATGGGAGACTAACACCCAAGATTAGTAAAGATAAGTACTGGGAGGATTACTCCACAGTTTAGAAGCTGTCCTCATATGCTAAGGGGAAAGGCAGTTCAGTTAGAGAAGGGATTATCAAGTAAATGGTGCTAGGAGGATCTGCTTGGGATGGGAGACGCACCCTGAAAGCAGACTATAGACCGAACATGATGGCCACTCAGTACCTCTATTGCAAACCACAACACCCAAAAGGAGAGAGAGGGCAAAAGGGAAGGCCCTGCAACAGAGGCGGGGTGGGGGCAGAGGGGACGGGGTGGAGATGGTGGGAGGGATGCTGGGACCATTGGTGGTGGAAAATGGTACTGATGGAGGGATGGATACTTGACCATTGTATGACTGAAATGTTAACATGGAAGTTTGTAAGTCTGGAACTGTACCTCACGGTGATTCACTAATAAAAAAGATAAAATTAATAATAATAAAAAGAAGGTCCCATCTGTTTATCTCTGTTTCCACTTGCTTGGTCAGTGGGGTGGAATGACATTAATTTTGACATCTGAGTTGACTATATCCATTCCTGGTGGCCTCTGCAAAAAGCTTTTCCACAGAGTGGTTCTGAGGCTGACTGCAAGCAAGAATTTAGCGTTTTTTGCTTTAGGGTGGGGAAACAGAGAGCCCTTCTTCTCTTTGGTTTTCCTACGATCTGGGTAACCAAAAGGTAGTGCTTGTACCTATTTTTAAATATCTTGTCCAGGAAGCTTTGAAGCAGGAGGTAGTGGGGTTCTGTGGCATAGGTGGAGTGGACCTCGGTGCAGTTTGCAGGATTGGACAGGTCTTCGTGTTATGTATGGGATTGTGGCTGACTTTTACCAGGCACCTCCACAGAAGAGACCAAGGTGGGTCAAGCAGAAGGGCATCAGCACTGTTGTTATTGAGGCTGCCTGTTCCCTCAGTCCCTCCATTTCCCACCAATATCAGCTTCCTAGCATGCATTGTCCCAGACATACTTCAAAAGAAAATCATCAGCATCACCAGGCTGCCCCTCTCCCACCTCACACCCCTGCAGCGTCTCCAAGCACAGTATCAGCATGCAGCCCTGCAGGTGCAGATCCTGGCATCTGTGCAGGGCAGGAACCCTGTGCACAGCAGACGGCCCTCTGCGTGACTTCGCAGGTGAGTCATGAGACTAGAACAGGTAAAGGAGAAAGAGTGGGACTTGGTACCTACTCAGGAGCTCTAACACTAACTAAATTTTTCTGATCCAAGCCACTTATGACTGTTTTTCCATGCATGATTATATTAGGATTCTTTGTTTCCTCAAAAGGTCTTTGCTCTCTCCTTGCAGAGAGCCCCTTCCTCACAAAGCAAATGCCTTTAAACACTGATGATTCAGCCTGCGGAAGCATTCCTACTCAGAACTGTTGGGGAATTTCCCCCTGGAAACAGCCCCATCACCTGCCTGATTTAGAACATAGTTTCTCAAGAGACCCCAGAAGCAGTAGCTGGAGCCAGGTCCCACCAAGAACGAAAGCCTTGCCTTGAGTGCAGTTTCAGCCTTCCACAAAAATAGAGATTTAGTATTGTTTGTTTTGTTTTGGAGTCACACTCAGTTGTGCTCAGAGCTTACTTCTGGCTCAGAGGTCACTCCTCTCCTGGCAGTGCTCAGGGAACTATATAAGATACCTGGAGTTGAGCCTGGGTTCGCCATGTGCACGCAAGTGTCCTACGTGCTATACTATTTCTTCAGACCCCTACTTAGGTATTTAAAATAGACAGTTCCTTTTGCTGTTTATACTCCAGACAACAACCTAATGCCTGTTTGCTCTCGAAGACAGAGGCATGTGCACACAGGCCAGGGGACGCCCTCAGGACCAGGGCTACAGACTCAGGAAGAGGGCTTCCATCAAAATTCCGGTTTCAAGGTACCTTATCCACACCAATAATTCTGTATTGATTGCAGTCAGATGATCTATGTTTATTTAACAGTATGGATCCAGAGGGACACTGCACCGGAAGACCGGGGTCTGCACGGGGACCGGGGTCTGCACCGGGAGACCTGCGGCTGGAGTCCGGCAGGAGGGAACCGCCCTGGGACCCCGAGCTCGCTCCCGGAGCCGTCTCCTCACTCAGGGCCTCACTCAGGGCCGCACCTTCGGCTCCCCTCCTGCGCCCGCCCACGTGTCTGGGGCTCGGGAAGCCCCCCACTCCCCCGCACGGTGTGCGGACACCAGGAGGCAGGTCACACTCAGTTGGGAGCGACGGGATCCAGGGCACAGACCTGCACGGCCAGCGCCAGCTGCCGGGACTGGACTAGGCGGTGAGGGGGGGGGTACCTGCATTGCGAGTGCGCACTCGGAAAGGCGCCCTCAGCGAAGTCAAGTCCAATACAGGCTCTCCCGAGCACCACCGGGGTCGCTGCGGAGCTAGGACTAATCCAGATATCCATCAAGGATGGCCCCAAAAGTCACTTTTTTTTCCACTCGTATTAAAATTGCCTGTATTGAGGGGAGTGGGGGAAATTTCCCTTCTAGCACTATATTCTAAAGAGAATGTATTTTACTTACTTTTGCCGCTATCGTCTAAAGCAATAGGATTCAGGGCTGGACAGATAGTTCAATGGATAAGGTGCTTCCCTTGCACATGTGGACCCGAGTTCCAGGCCCGGCATCCCATATGGTCGCTTGAGTCCACCAAGAGTAATCCCAGAGCAAAGCCAGGTGTGATCCAAAATCCAAAATATAAAGAGCAGGAGGTAGAATGCTTGCCTACATGCTGCAGACCCAGTTCAGATCCACAGCACCACACATGTTCCATGATTGCCAGAAAAATCTGAGCACCGCTGGACGTGGCCAAATTGATCCCCCCAAATATATTGATGCAGGTGTGGCATAAGTGGCGGCAGAGGGTCTCAATTTTCATTCCCAAGTTTTCAATATTTTCAAGAATGAAAATACTGAATAATATTCTCAGACTTAGAAAGTAGAAAAGTTTATTGATATGTAGAAAAGAAAAGGAGATTCCCAAAGTGGGAAAGAACTGAGTGTGGGACTATGGCTCTTTTTCTGAGACTTTATAGGAAAACTAGGTCTTTGTGTGACAGAGAATGCAGGGAATCTACAGGGTGGTCCTGCTGGTTAGTCTGTCTGGTCACCAGCCTCAGGTATTGTTCATTATCTTAGTCTTGTGACTCCTAGTTCTAGGACATGAGAATATGGTCCTGGGGAACTCCAGGAATGTTTAAGATATGGCCTTGTATATGAGGTTTAGTAGGTCAATGGGGAAAATGAAACTGCTGGTGAGGGGAAAGGTGGACTCCCCTCTTGTTGGCAAGGGGAAACTGAAACTTCCTCTTTCACTATCAAGTGATGATATATTCATGAAGGTGCTGTTTGGTTACATGAAACACTTTATTAAGTTGTTCAACCATGTTTACATCTAAGTTACAAGATATATCAGTTTGGAGTCATTAGTGAGTGAGAAGCAGACTATCACTGACTATGTATTTAGTGAATAAAAGCTCAGTTGAGCCACTTAACACGTTTCTATTCTACTGGCTTTTATCAGTTTTTCCTAAAACATTTTCTCATTTATTGGTTTTTATTTATCCATACAAACCCTGAAATGTAATTAATGAAGGAAATATTATGGGAGGGCTCGAGCAATAGTACAGTAGTTGGGCACTTGTCCTGCATGTAACTGACCCAGGTTCGATCCCTGGCACTACATATGGTCCCTAGAACCTGGTCAAGACTTATTTGTGAGCACAGATCTGAGAGTAATTCCAGAGCACTTCCAGGTGTGGCCCCAAAAACAAACCAAACAAAAAAAAAACTGATTACGGATCAGTAATATAACGTATTGAGTGCATGTGAGAGTCTCAAGTTTAATCCCTGAACAGAACCCAGGTCCCCCAAGCACTACCAGTAATAACATTGAAAAACAAAACAGAAAATAAAACCATAAAACTCAAAATTATTTATTATGATGTGGATTCAGTCTTATCTGGAATGAGAGGCTCTGTGTGAGATTACATCCTGAGGGATCTTCTACTGGGTGGGGTTATCACTGCACAATAGCAGAGCTCTAGCCAGAGACAGGAAAGATTTGTTTAAACAAAGGATTATTTTGTAGACATGTGAAACTTAGTGATATTTTTGAACAATTTCTCAGAGTGGAGCTTAATTTATCTGAGGGAGATGACCAGATATCTAAAATTTAACACAGATCAAGGTCAGACTTACCATCTCCTTTTCCAATTCACTACCTTAGCAGTGTATATTGGTGAGAGGGTTCAAAATAGAGCATTAATAACCTTCCTTAGTGTTTTGCCTTTCTGGCCCCGGCTAATTTGAGTTGTATCTACTAATGGGATTGTGTAGTTTTCTCATCTCATGGGAACATTTGCTTTTGTTTAAATATCTCAGCCATGCTCCTATTCTTTCCTCAATCTAAACATTTTCTAAGAAGTATACTTTCACCATTGAAATGAAGGTTTAGTTAACTCTCTCAGGCTTCTAGAGACTTTCCAATTTCTCTGACTCCTTTTAATCTATAAACACCCCTTTGCAGTGCATCCACATAAGATATAGTTATGAACTCTAGGGTCCTGTTTGTGCTGGCTTTACAGCCATACAGCTCTTTGTCAGGCAAACTTGACCTGGCACCATTTAATTATTTCTAAGCCATTTTTTTGTTTTTGGAGGTGGTGGAAGGAAGTACAGTATCTTTACACTCTAAACATGAATATTAATAATTATAAAAAGCAATAGTCAAATAACAATACCCATACTTGGTGTGTGTATGTGTGTGTGTGTGTGTGTGTGTGTGTGTGTGTGTGTGGTGTAGGCATGCTGATGCCCAGGCATCGTTTTAGCAGGAAAGAAATTTTTTTTTATTTCTGGCTGCATTTTCTCCCAATAGACAGAGTGAAAGTGAACCAAAAGTGCGACTGCAGCTTTCAGGATGATAAGTAAGTTCATGGTTTTATCCTGTTTTAACTGTCTTAAAGTGAGTATCACTCAGTATTGTGAAAAATCAAGTGTCTCTGATGAACTCATTCTAAGGATATTTCTTGGGGCTATGGGGGCGGTGGGGTTTCTTGTGCTACCTCCCAAATTGTGCTCTGGAGGTCTGGGACCCTTCTTGGCAGTTCCTGGACAGCTGGGCATGAAGTTCATTTCAGGATGCTGCTGGGGCCCTGACAGTTTGTCCAGGCATCCCTGTTGGTTGTCAAGGGTCTCTGAGACCACACCCAGAGTTCACAGGTCCCAGGTTGCAGCTGGTGATGCTTGGGGAACTATGTGATGTCAGGGATCAAATCAGGGTTGGCTGCATGCAAGGCTTGCACCTTAATCCATGTACTGTACCTTGAACCCTGTTCTAAGACTCCTTGGATTTATTTATGTTATTTAAATCATAGTTTAATTGTTCAAAACACCCTTTTCCCCCCCTAATTTCTGAAAGTCTTATATACTCATTGGAAAAGCTAGAAAATACTAAAATTTATATGAAAGACAAGATCTATAATTCACCTAGAGAATTGCTGTTAATCGAACTTTTATATTTAACTAATCTTCCATATTTTTATGTATTTTTTAAATTTAAAATAGTATCCCCCAGGGTCTTCGTTTTTATTCAGAGAATTTTTTTTCTCCTGGTTTTTTTTATTAATTAATTTTTTTATTGAGTCACCATGTGGAAAGTTACAAAGTTTTCAGGTTTAAATATCAGTTATACAATGCTCGAATACCCATCCCTTCACCAGTGCTCATATTCCACCACCAAGAATCCCAGTATAGCTCCACCCCACCCCCTCACACCCCTAACCCCCCCACACCCCTAGCCCCCCCACCCTAAGCCCCCCCCGCCTGTGTAACTCATAAATTTCACTTTCACTTTGATTGCATACAATATTTCAACAAAAACTCACTATTATTGTTTGGAGAGTCTTCAGAGAATTTTTAGTTACTAAAACAAACATGATTTGCTGCTATGGTTAACAACAGCAGTTTGAAAGGGGGAGAGAGAGGGGGAGGGAAGGAAAGAGGGGGAGGAGTAGGAGGAAAGAGGGGAGAGAGAGAGTGAGAGAGAGAGAAGGGAAGGAAAGATTGCTGCTACAGTTAACAGCAAATATTTAATTTAATTTATTTTATTCATTTTTTAGTTTATTTTTTTATTGAATCACCATGTGGAAAGTTACAAAGCTTTCAGGTTTACGTTTTAGTTATACAATGCTCAAACACATATCCCTTCACCAGTGCACATATTCCACCACCAAGAATCACAGTATACCTCCCCCCACACCCCACCTCCCCAGGCCCCCACCCCGCCTGTGTAACTGATAAATTTCACTTTACTGGGCTGGAGCGATAGCACAGCAGGTAGGGCGTTTGCCTTGAACACGGCCGACCCGGGTTCTAATTCCAGCATCCCATATGGTCCCCTGAGCACCACGAGGGGTAATTCCTGAGTGCAGAGCCAGGAGTAACCCCTGTGCATCGCCGGGTGTGACCCAAAAACCAAATAAATAAATAAATAAATAAATAAATAAATAAATTTCACTTTACTTTGATTACATTCAATATTTCAACAAAAAACTCACTATTATTGTTTGGAGTTTCTCCCCCCAAAGTTGGACCTTTGGATTTATGTATTTTAGTATTTTAATAACTAAGTCCAGAGAAATTTCTGCCAGAAATTGCATCATTGCAAGCTTGTACCTCTTGCTACTTTATATTCCACATACGAGTGCAATCTTTCTATGTCTGTCTCTTTCTTTTTTTTTCTATGTTTAAATTCTTTTTTTTTTAATTTAAATTTTATTGAATCACCATGTGGAGGGTTACATAGTTCTCAGGATTATGTCAGTTATACAATACTCAAACACCCTTCCCTTCACCCGTGCCCATATTCCATCACCAACCACCCCATTATACCTCCCGCCTCCTCCCGCCCCCCAGTCCCCGCCCTTGTAAGTGATAAGTTTCACGTCGTTTACGCTTTATCTTGGTTATAGTCCATGTTTCAACATATAACTCACTATTGTTGCTAGGGTTTCCCCCCAAAAAAGAAGACAGTCCCACTGTCAAGGAAGCATTTGATGGCTCTCCATTGCTGAGAATGTAGAAATATTAAGTCCCGCTGTTTGTTACATAACTTTTCTATTTTTTTCCCCCTCGTCCCGCGCCACCGAGATCACGCCTGTTTAGTAATCACCACGCTGCCTGACAAAGGGAAAACAAACCAAAAAAGATGGTTATTTCTCGTCATCAGCTGGCGTGGGGCTCTGGCTTAGTTGATAGTCTGGTAGAATGTCTGGAAGCAGTTTCTGGAACCGAAAGTAATACGCTGGTATCGGCCCCGGCTCGAGATTCCACCAGCGTCCCGCTGTTCCAAGTACATAATAATTTATTCCCTTGTATCCCATTCCCACGCCACCAGGTCCATGTCAGCTTAATGGACATCATACTATGGTTAACGCCACGCCACGTTTCTTCCCGAGAAAGAAGGATATTTCTTCTCAGCCGGCGTGGGGATATGGCTTAGTTCAGTCTATAGAGATGGCTACCACTTTGGTAGCCTTCAATATTTCAGCAAAAGACTTACTATTCTTGTTAGGATTTCCCACCAAAGTCCGACCCGTTAAAAGGGAACCATTTCATATTGGTGATGATTAAATGACAATAGGTTGCTCGGCCATGGCAGCGGCCTCGCGGCTTTGAATTTCTGTATAAAGTCCAGGGAAAGTACAGCCAGAAATTACACGTCGCTACAAACTTTAACCCTATTATGGTCCCCCCAAAGTCCAACCCATTACAAAGGAACCATTTCATATTGCTGATGATTAGATGACATTAGGCTGCCGCGGCCGCGCGGTTTTGGGTTTCTATATAAAGTCCAGGGAAAATTCTGCCTAAAATTCTATCACTACAATCTTTTACCCTTCAACAAAAAACTTAGTACTATTGTTTGGAGTTTCCCCCCACGTTAAGCCCTGACAAAAAGGAACATTTACACATTGCTGACAATCAAGAGATATTAGGTCGCGCGGGTGCCATCGCAGCTGCGCGGTTTTGGATTTCTATATGAAGTCCAGGGAAAATTCTTTTGGTAATTGCATCACTCGCTGGCAGCACCTGGGCCAGAAGCTCCGAGCACACAGTTTGGAGGCATTTTGGGGGCGCTGCTCGTGTCCAAAGTGGTTCAGTTGCCTCCGGGGTCGATCTTGCGCGGGGCCGGAAAGGTGCGTCCCCACATGGCTCTGTGCTTAAATGTCGGCCGGCCTGTCTGTCTCTTTCTTTCTGACTCATTTCACTCAACATGATACTTTCCATGTTGATCCACTTATACGCAAATTTCATGACTTCATCTTTTCTGACAGCTGCATAGTATTCCATTGTGTAGATGTACCAAAGTTTCTTTAACCAGTCATCTGTTTTTGGGCACTCTGTTTTTTTCCAGATTGTGGCTATTGTAAACAGTGCTTCAATGAACAAAGAAATGCAGATGTCATTTCTACTATACCTTTTTGCCTCTCTGGGATATATTCCCAGGAGTGGTATTGCTGGGTCAAATGGAAGCTCAATTTCTAATTTTTTGAGAATAGTCCATATTGTTTTCCAAAAGGGCTAAACCATTCGGCATTCCCACCAGCAGTGAAGGAGAGTCCCTTTCTCCCCACATCCACGCCTACAACGGTTGCTTTTGTTTTTGCACTTGTACATCTGTATTAAAAATTTTTTACAGAGGTATTGTTAAGCCATACATACTATTTATGATTTCACTTGTCTTGCTCGTTTTATCATGTACAATTAATACAAACTGTGCATCTTTAAAGTGTTTAAAAAGAAAAATTGATACCTAAGGAGTATACTCAAATAATAAATAATTTAAAAGAGAATGCTAAAAAAGAGGTAAATAACTTAAAAGAAAGCAGGAAAAAGGAAACTAAGAATAAAAATAAAGAAACAAATGGAAAAGAAACCCAAATATAAATTTAGAATAAATATATATAAATAAATATATAAAACAAATAAATATAAAACCGAAATAAAAAGCCTAACAACAACAAGAAGAAGATATTCAGACAGCCTCACTAGGAACTTGTATATTAATTTTTTTGGGGTGGAGATAGAGGTGTTTGGGTCATACCCAGAAATACTCTTGTCTACTCACCTCTCTGTGCTCAGGGATCACTCCTTTTGGGGTTCAAGGAGCCATATGTTGTACAAATGATCGAACTTGCATCAGTTGCATGCAAGATAAGTACCTTACTTGCTGTACTATCTCTTCTGTCCTCTCTATCTTAATATTTAAAGAAGGAACAAATAAATTCTAAACAATTTCTTCCAGACAGTAGAAGAGGGAATGATCACCATTTTATTTATTGTATCTAGAATTGTCCTGATACCAAAAATTAGTTAGAGTGGTGGAGAAAAAGGGGAAAGTGATGGATTGAAATTCCACATAAAAACGTAACAATTTGGTGCTGGAGCGATAGTCCTGTGGGTAGGGCATTTGCCTTGCACGCAGCCAACCAGCGTTCAATTCCCAGTAACCCATGCATTCCCCAAAGCACCACCAGAAGTAATTCTTCGGTGCAAAGCCAGGAACAACCCCTGTACATCTCCAGGTGTGACCCAAAAAGCGAAAACAAAAAAGAGTAACAATTCTTCCAAAATATTAAGTTCAGAAATATTTAAGAAGGATAGAAGACCATACAGGTTTTAAAAGTATGCAGCCCACTCAATATTCAAAAAATAATCAATATAATTTTCCATAAAAACATTTAACAATACTCAATGCTTATTCATGAGCAGAATTCTCAGAGAAGTGTGATAGAAGATAACTGCAACCTGATAAAGACCATCTACAAAATAACTATAATTAACATCATATAACACTGAAAATTTTCTGCTTTCCCCAAAATAGAAATACAAAGCAAGAATCTTATTCTCTCTATTCCTATTCAACACTACAGTAGGGGGCTGGAGAAATATATAGTGAGTTGGGAATTTGCCTTGCATGCCACTGACCTGGGTTAGATCTCCTACACCCATATGGTCCCCCAAGCCCACTAGGAATGATTACTGAGCACATAACCAGGAGTAAGCTTGAGTACCACTGAATGTGGACCCAAAGAAAAATAAGAACAACATCACATTAAAAGAGATAGCTAGTGCAATAATACAAATATATCAAAATTAAAATGGTACCTATTTACAGTCAACATAAAAATGTCAAGTTTAAAAAATTCTATAGCTTAAATGTGGCTTTATCAAGGTCATAGGATACATAACCAACATATGAAAACCAAGTATTATTTCATACTAGCAGTAAACTGGTGTGAAATAAATAAGCAAAAGAAGTTAATGGTGGTGAAGGGATGGGTATTCGAGCATTGTATAACTGAGATTTAAACCTGAAAACTTTGTAACTTTGTAACTTTCCACAATAAAAAATTAAAAAAAAAAGAAGTTAATGGCATTTACTATAGTTTCCTCCCAAAATAAATAGTTTGAGGGACTATCAGATTTAGTCAACAAAAGTATAGCATACCTAATTTAATTAGAATCCCAAATAGTAAAACATATTTTAATATGATCATGTCCCAAGTATTACATGGATTTAAGTAGGTATATACAAGTATGCATACGTTATACTAAAATTTTACATATTATTTATCTGAAATTCAGATTCAACTTGACTGCATTTTATTTGGCAACCTTGATTTAGGAATAAATCTAACAAGACTTAGACATAACTTATTTGTTAGAAAGTTGATGTTGGGGCTAGCAGATGGGGCATTTTCCTTGCCCACAGCTGACCCTGGTTCTATCCCTGGCACTACATGTTTTCTCCTGAACCCAGTGATCCTAGCGCAGGACCATGAGTAAGCTCTGAGAAGCACCAGGTGTATAAAAAAGAAGGAAGGAGGGGCTGGAGCAATAGCACAGCAGGTAGGGAGTTTGCCTTGCACGTGGCCGACCCAGGTTCGATTCCCAGCATCCCATATGGTCCCCTGAGCACCTCCAGGAGTAATTCCTGAGTGCAAAGCCAGAAGTAATCCCTGTGCATCGCCAGGTGTGACCCAAAAAGCAAAAAAAAAAAAAAGGAAGGAAGGAAGGAAGGAAGGAAGGAAAGAAGGAAGGAAGGAAGGAAGGAAGGAAGGAAGGAAAGAAGGAAGGAAGGAAGGAAGGGAGGGAGGGTGGGAGGGAGGGAGGGAGGAAGGAAGAAAGAGGGATGGAGGGAGGGAAGGAGGGGGAAGGGAGGGAAAGAAAAGAAAAGGTTGATGTTGGCTAGCGCATACCTACCAACAATGGTTCAAACTTGAATATGATTTAACACAAATTGTAATGCATATGTCAACATGTTAAGCATGATACTGCATTGACGATATCAAATATTTAAAGATGTAAAAGACAGGAATAGAAAGGTAATACAGAAGCCACAGTTTATATGTGCAGACACTGGTTTGATCTCCAGCACCTCATATGGTCTCCCCCTAGCATCTTCAGGCTCGCTTCCTGAGCACAGAGCAGAAGTAGACTGTGAGCACAGCCCAGTATGACCCCACAACCAAAAAGAGAAAAAGAAGTAAAAGATATAACATTCTATAAAATCAATGGACTTGGACAGTGTCACTCTGAGAGAAATGAGACAGGAGGAGAGGGACAGATATAGAATGACTGCATTCATTTGTGAGATATTTAAAAAAAAGTGTGAAACTAATATCCAAGGCCAGGAAAAATGGGCAAGTAGGACTGGTCAATTGTTGGAAATTACCCACAAAGGTTTGGGGTGGGGGTAGTTAAGATAGATAAGGATCTATTATGACAACATTGGTTGGTGATCATCACTCTGGACAAGAAATGACTGTTCAAGGAAGTAAAGGAATATACATGATAACATTTAAGCATCTGCATTGCAAACCATAATGCCTAAATGAGAGATAGAGAGAGCAAGAGAGAGAGAGAGGTGCCTGCCATAGAGGCAGGCTGGGGTGGGAGATGGTAAGTGGGGGGAAGAGGAATTGGGGACATTGCTGCTGGAAATTACACTGGTGAAGGATGGGTGTTGCAACATTGTATGACTGAAATCCAATCATGAACAGCTTTGTAGTGCTCTATTTCACGGTGATTCAGCAAGATAAAAAATTAATATTAAAAAAGATATGGCATGTTAGAAGACATAACACATTAAAGTCAGGATTTTCCCAAAATTGATTTGTAAATTTTACCAATTGCAATTAAAAAGTCCAGTCATATTAATAAGGAGAAGCTGATCTTTTTTAATTTATAGAGTAAGGCAAATAAAACTAGTCAGGCCAAATTTGTTAGAAAAGAATGAAATTAAAGGTGTAGGGCTGCCTGATTTTTAAACTTACTATAAAATACAGCAAATGTGATCATGTGAGGAGCTGGAGCAGTACTATACTCTCCTTGCATGTGGCCAACCGGCATCTGATCCCCAGCATTCCATATAGTCCCCTGAGCACTGCTAGTAGTAATTCTTGAGTGCAGAGCCAAAAGTGAGCCCTAGCATCACTGATAAGGTGTGACCCCCAAACAAACAACATTATATGATCATGTAATATTGGTGAAGGGTAAGAAACAGAGATTCACAGGACAGAATTGAGTTCAGAAACAGAACACAGTCAACTCACTTTTTTTTCTTCTTGAACCACACCCAGAAGTTCTCAGGGCTTGCTCCTGTATCTGTACTCAGGGATCACTACTTGGTAGTGCTCATATGGGATGCCAGCGATTGAACCCGGGTTGGCCTCATGCAAGGCAAAAGTGTTTCTATCACTATGTTCTATCACTATGGACCCCCAAGGTAAATCACTTTTAACAAAGGTAATAAAAGCAGTCCAATAGATAACATACATGCTTTATTCTCAGCAAAAGGTGTTGGGATAGAGTGGGGGAGGAATGGACACTTGTGTGCAAAATAAGCCAATCTTGAGCTTAACATCAGATGTGCAAAATTAGCTAACATGGGAGACCTCATGGGACCAATCTAAAGGGGCCACTAAATGAAGAAGAATGGGCCATTATTATCTAGATAAACAACTCCATTATTATCTGGATTTCTCAAATTTAAAATCATATGTGTCCTAGGATTCAACTGGCATATAAATTAAATGAGCTGAGGCAGGAATGAACATCTTTGACTTGCCTGAAAACAGATTTGTATTGAAGTTGTTTACAGGGCCCCTGTGCCTCTCTCTGTAAGAGGGATCTGTAAAACTCAATAGCTACCATGCTCACGACTGATCTCCATAGGCTTGGATGAGCCTCACCCATGAGTGAATCTCCTGACAAATCCAGGTATAAGGGACTTGTGACTGAAATCTCCAGGCTCGCATGGAGGCAGGCAGGAATGGGTGACCTGTCCCCATCTCCCTGTGCTTCTGGTAGCCTGGCAGTCACTGCCTCTGGCTAGTAACAAATAAGCTGATTAATCACCAATCTAGAGACTCACAAATAAATTTCTCAGAAGAGAGAAACATGAGAGCAATACCAGACTCCAAAGTCACCATCTAATTAAAAAAATTAAATTGACCTCAGCTGTATAATTAAAAATTTTAGAATTCGTGCAGCATGCAGCTACATTCACAGCCATGCAACATCTCATACTCTATACCGCTGATATACCAAGAGTAGCACACTACATTTAATGGGGTGTAAAGTAGAAGAGGGATTAAAATGCACACACACACATATAAGCACACAAGTCTCTGTCTTTAACAACATGTTAGTAATATCTTATATAAGGGTTTAATAGCTCCAATGTGAAATACCACAATCTTTACACACTTTCCTCTAAGGAAACTTTTTTGAATGATTTTAGTGGATTATGCATAACAAGCAATACAAAATAAATTATTTAGTCCTGCTTTGGGGGCAAGATTTTGGGGTTGGGGTGGAAACATTTGAAATATGGTGGTGGGAAGGTATGATGGTGGCGGGATTTTGTTGGAATATTAAACACAATAAATTATTGTGAATAACTTTATTAAAAAATAAAATTTTATAAAAGAGGGGCCCACAGGCAAGGGGGCCAAAGCACTGCAGAGTCAACCACCCTGCCACAGATGCCCTGCGGTGAGGCTCTCCCGAGCAGACCTCTGAGGAGAGGCTGTGGTGACCTGTGAGTCAGCCCAGAAAAAAAGGAGACTACTTAGTTTGGTCCAGGTCAGAGTATCACAACGAATGAAAACAAAACAAGTAGTCATTCAACAGTACTTATTCAGGAAATATGTCTTGAGCCCCTACTATGGGGTGAGCTGTATGCCAGGGGCTGGGAATGGAACAACAAGGAGGACAAAAGGAAGGAGTTCACATTTTGTAGAGGAAACAGCCAAGGCAGCCAGACAACAAACAAGCTGGTACATAAGTGAGTGGAGAAAATCCAGGGGAGGGAGAGTGGGGCACACTGTGTTCAGAAGGGAAGGATGCAGAGGGAGGGAAAGGCTGGTGGCCATGTCTGGAGGGCTGAACACACAGAGAGGCTGCCCCTTCCTTTGTCATGAGTCAGAAAAGGGAACAAATGGAGACCAATGGAAGGAAAATTGTGGGATTTGGTAGTCCCAGAACATTTCCTGGTGACAACTGTTATTGTTATTGTCCACCTAACTAACAGAATCATTCTGGATCCTGCATGCCACAGAAGCCATGGACCAGTAACAGATAAGCATATCCATTTCTCCATACTTGCTTCCTCACAAAGGACAATGACACCAACACACAGGATTTGTCAGGAGGAGTCACTGAAGCACTACATTTACACATATTCCATTAATGTGTACCACTGTGTCTAGAAATAATTCCCCAGGTAATGTTTTATTTGTGAATCTACTATTTGTTTGGATAATACTCAGTATGTTCAGGGGTTATTACTGGCTCTGAACACAAGTATCACTCCTGGAAGTGCTCAGGGGGAGGTTGAGTATTGATGGGATGTTGAGTATTGAACTCAGGTTGGCTGTATACAAGGCAAGTGTCCTACCTACTGTACTGTCTCTTAGCCCTGGTAGTGCATCTACTTTTATTTGTAAAAACCAACAAAACTAAGAACTCAGAATGATAAAGTCTATTCTTAATTTTCCTGGGAGGTTTCTTTCATTTTTCAGAAGTGACAGACACTTAAAATCTTCCCCTGCTGCTTTTCATTCTCTCTGCAGGATCAGGGGTTGCCATCCTTTCCAGCTACATGTTTTCCTACAGGAAGTTCTTCCACAAAGCAGAGAAAATCAACTTTTACAACTGGGGAGCTGAAAGAAGATAGGACATATGTGGGTTAGGTGGGATGCTGAGCTGATCTGGAAGATCTTTAATTGTCGAGTGTGCACACATGGTCTCTTTAAGGCAGCACAAGACAGAAGTTAACAAGAGAGTGATTCAGAATCCTCTTTATGCTTTGATGCCAAACACACTCCACTCTAGCTCTGCAATTAGGTCCAAATTCCGGAGTTCACCTATGCTTCTCTGGGCTGCCTCAGAACCTGTGTCTCAGTTAACAGGTTAAAGATCCTTGTTTAAGTCACCTAACAGTCTATGTCCTCCTGAGCCCACATGTGTCCCACAATACAACACACACATACATAAACACACACACAGAGGATCAGGGAGTGCCCATCATATCCAGCTACATGTTTTCCCACAAGGGGCTCTTCCATAGAGCAGAGAATGTCAACTCTGAGCAAGTCCAGTTCTGAAGTTATTCAGAGCAGAAGCATAGCCAGTGTTGATGTTTGAATCACTGTTCTGTCATCAATGTTTTCTCATCTGCGAAGATCCTCTTCTAAATATACTGCCAACAACCACATCACAGCTTGGAGACAGGAGAAAGTAGCCTTAAAAACACAATATTGAAGCTTAGAAACTTCCCTCCTCTTATGTATACTGCAGTCCATATCTACAAAGTCCAAACAAACTCTTAAGCTTCTAGGAAACTGTCTTTCTAGTGCCAGCCTATGCTACTGCAATGACTAGAGCCCTCCTAGCCCCTACCTACAGATCTGCAAAAAGGATTCCTAAGATTCCAGTCTGGGTGTTGTTGCATCATGTTTTCAATGTCCTTTGACCTTGAGGTTTACAGTGGCTTTCTACAGTAGTCCAAGCTGCAAAGTATTTGGGAACATCTGGGGTTACTTTGGATTTTGGGGCCATGCCCAGTGGTGTTCAAAGGTTAACTCCTGTCTCTGTATTCAGAGGTCAATATTGGAAAGCTAAAGGGTACACAGTTGTCTTAGGTTTGTCTAAGCCATATACCCCTGCCTTGGCATGAGTTATGGGTCAGGCTCTGATGAGGCACACAAATCTGTTCTAGACAAGCCAAATCTGAAAATACTGATCTTTTATTAGAGGAATATAATTTTAAAAGTATTATTAAAAATTATGTGTTAATACTTTTAAAATGTACATAAAATAGGTAAATCCTACAAAAGTAAAATTTAGTATAAGAAAAGAGAAGAAAATTTTTTATTTTAAATTTTGGCCCACACCTGGTGGTGTTCAAGGGCTGTTTCTGGGCTCTGCGTTCAGAGGTCACTACTGGTTTACTCAAGGGACTGTACGGGATGCTGAGCAGCAAAAGCCAAGTTGCAAGGCAAGCACTCTATCCACTGTACTATCACTCCTGCCCAAAGAAGAAAAAATTAAAAAAAATTTTTATTGAATCACCATGAGAACAGTTACAAAGCTTTCAGGTTTAAGTCTCAGTCATACAATGATCAAATACCCATCCCTTCACCAGTACACATGTTCCACCACCAAGAATCCCGGTATACTCCCCATCCCACCCCCCACCTTGCCTGTGTGGCAGATGATTTTCAGTTTACTCTCTCTTAACTTTGATTATATTCAATTTTCAACAGAAAACCCACTATTATTTAGGATTTTCCCCCCAACAATCAGACCTGCTGAAAAGGCATCATTTGATAATTTGTTTTCTATTGCTGGTAATGAAGAATATATGATTTGGATTTCTGGTATTTTAGTAATTAAGTCCATAGTGATTTTTGCCAGAAGCTACTGGGTTCCGAAATTGGTTTGTGTACCTCTGGAATCATGGCCGTTCAGGAGCATGTTCTGGGCAGCTGCTCAGGGTCTTGTCTGCGCGGGGAGCAGCGCCAGTACCGCCCCCCCATCCCAACATTTCCCGTGCGCTCGTCCCTGCAAACTCGTACCTCCATCCAATGGGCTCTGAAAGATGGCGGTCGCCATGCCGCTGCCGCTGAAAGGAAAGGCCAAGGGACAAAAAACTTTCCCCTTCCAGGGTGGTACAGGGCTGTAGTTTAGTTCACAGTCTAGAGGCATTTCTGCAAGAAGCCACTGGCTTCCGAACTTGGTTTGTGTGCCTCTAGGGCTCTCTCTCACTAGTTTTGGGCATTATATTTTGCTTGAATACACCACCATTCAAGCCTGCCTTCTAGGGGCAGATGCTAGATCATCTATTTTCTATTGCTCACTTTGTATATCAAGAAAGGTCACGTGGTGCATAAGTGACCATGCAGTTTGGAGAAATAGTACTGGTCCCCACGTACCGGAGCCATGTTTGTAGAAACTCAGTTTCACCAGGATTCCATCTGGAGAAGGCAGAAAGACTGCACCTCTTGCATGTGGGGCACTTCGGTGTTATCAGCTCGGTTTGGGGCAAGGAGGATTCTCTGGTGTTGCGTTGCCCACCGGCCAGAATTCTTCACTCCCAAAGAAGAAAATTTTAAGGAAAAATATGAGTAGGCTATACAGGTGTGTTTTATATAAATAAAGGGAATATTAGACTTACATTAGAAAATATATATAGTTTATATGGGCTGGAGCGATAGCACAGCGGTTGGGCTTTCACCTTTCATGCGGCCAACCCGTGTTCGATTCCTCCACCCCTCTTGGAGAGCCCGGCAAGCCAAGGAGAGTATGGAGCCCACACAGCAGAGCCTGGCAAGCTACCTGTGCGTATTGGATATGCCAAAAACAGTAAAAATAAGTCTCTCAATGAGAGACGTTACTGGTGCCCGCTCGAACAAGTCAGTGAGCAACGGGATGACAGTGACAGATATATGACATCATGTATGTCTGTAATAAAATTTTTTTTCATCCAATAAGAAGCCATAACTTTATTAATGATAGAAACAGTACAAATTTCAAACCAAGCTGCAGTTACTCTTTTGAAACACCAAAAAAAGTGTCTCCATTTTTCCAGATGGCTATATTGTTAATTCCATAATAACATTTACAATATCATTACTGTTGTTCTTCAGGGCTCGGACTGCCTTTGCTCTCGACACATTTGCTTGTGATACGACCAATTCAATATCCTTAACTTCCACACCCGTTTCATCAACCTCTTCCTCTTCACTCTCCTCTTGTACAGTTGGAGTCTGGGTGTTTTCTTGCATGTTTGACAGAGCTTCACCTTGAACTTTGAATTTCTCGGCAGCTGCTAGCTGTGCTTGTTGAGGTAAATCTTCGATCTTTGCTTCCCCAAAGGCTATGTAGGTATCTGAAGCTGGGCTCTTACAGATATCTGGCTTTATGATGACAAAGAGGATATTCTTAGACTTTCGGATTGTGACTCTAGTAACCCCTGTAACCTGTGGAAGACCCAGTTTGGACATAGCCTTCCGCGCCTTCTTTTCACTTCGGCTCTGTTTTGCTTTACTGACTGGTTCTTCATCGATGCCAGCTGCTGCCGCCCGCTGAGCTTGCTGTGTGGTTGCCTGTATGGAATCCTGTTCCTCGAGTTCTGGTACTGATTCACCACTGTCAGATTCTGTTCCAGATGCTGTCTCAGCCTGGGGCTGTGGCTACTCCTGGTTGGTGGCAGGGACGGTTTCTGTGGCTTCACGGGGCATTTTGTGCGGGGAACGCGGAACCGAGATGGCGGCAGAAAGAGAATGAGCGAAAGTGTAATAAAAATTTCTATGGATAAAAATCTGACCAGACTTAGAACATTCAGTATAAATGCTAATTTGTTATTGAAAATATGTAAAATGCGTTAGCAAGCTAGGAGTAAACATACCTTTCTTAAAATAGAGAGCAAACCATACAAGCCATGAGTTTAATGCCATACTCAGTGCCAAGTTCTGAGAAATGTGTCTTGTCTTTTAAAGAATCTAATGCTTCTTGCAAAACTGGTTTCAAGGTTCACTAAGCTGTTGCCTGTCCATAAAGCTCTATATGCTTCCTTCACATCTGAATGATAATCTAGCTGGATAATGTTCTTCGTGAGACTTTCATTTTATTGACTTTTTGTACTACATCCCTCCATTTTCTTCTGCCTCGTAGAGTCTCATTTGATAGATCTGCTGTACATCTTATGGGATTTCCTTCGTATCTAACTTCCTTTTTTGAGCTTGGTGCTTTTAATATTCTGTCTTTGTCTTTGGATTTTATCGTTCTGAGTATAACGTGTCTCAGAGTTTTCCTATTTGAATCTATTTTTACAGGGCCTCTTGCACTTGATTGCCTGCTTTTCTCAACTCTGGGAAGTGATTAATTTAATTATCGATTCTTCATCAAGTTCACCTTCTTCAGGGATTTTGATGCTTCTTATACTGTTCTTCTTGAACCCATCTCATAGTTCTTTGGTATGCTGTTCATTTTTAAAAAGATTTTTCTCCTGTTCTTTTCTAGAAATTTCCTACATCTCACCTTAGAGCTCAATGATTTTTCTCCGCTTCTGTTATCTTGATGCTCAGACCTTCTAAGAATGGTTTTTTGTAATATCACTTAGCATACTTTTCATTTCTGATCATAATTTTCTCATTTGTACTTTGCTACTTGTGCCATCATTATTTTGAGCTCATTAAATATCTTCACTGTGGTGTCATAGAAATCTTTCTCTGAGAATTTACAGAGCTGGTTGGTATGATTTGAGCTTTCTGTGTAACTGTTTTTGCTTGTACACTTGGGCTTGTACATGTCTTCCTCATTGGGTCTGCATTGCTCCTGCTGTGCTGAAAGTAAATCAATTTTGTTGGTCCCTCTGGGAGTTCCTGAAGGACTGAATTGGGAACTGTTCTTTTTCTTCACTGCCCTTCTTCACCCACTGAAAGAAAATGACTGAGTAGTATGAGATTTGGTGAGTAGAGTTGTCACATGGTCACATACGCTCCAGGAGTTGTGAATTGGATCCATTGTATGTCAGAGGTCAGGCATGGAAGCTGCCAAGACCTAACCAGAAGGGAGGGATAGATGTCTCCATTCTGAAAAGGGTCCAGAGATGCCAGCTAGGAAATTAGTCTCACCTGGAAGGGTGGGGAAGCAGGCAGATGTGTGGCAGTGAAAGAGGTCAGGCATGGAGACTGCTGGTACCTAACTGGAATGGAGGGGCAAGTCAAAGTAGTTTTAAATGCCCTGTAGCCAATAGGAAGAGGTGATGACTTATGTACCAAATCATGTAGTTCAATTAGATAAAGCAGGACTGAAGGACCAGCTTGTGGGCCTGAGCGCATTCTCTGCAGGTGGGAGGCCTAAGTTCCACCCTCAGCACTACATGTTCCCCCAAGCACTGTCCTGCGAGTACTGCCACACAGCACCTGAAGTCCTGCTGCTTGGCCCTGGCTGACGACAGGGCAAATAAAAATGCTTCTCACAGGCTGCCTGCAGCCTGTATACCCTTGCTAAAGGGACCACAAATGACACTATAATAGTCTAATGGCCCATGGCAGAGAAGGGTTCCTCAGCCCTGCCATAAAGGCAAGACAAGGAAAAGTCAGAACAATTGTCAGGATTGTCAGCCAAGGAACATGAGTCTGGAATCACCCAAGGAGACACATCCAAGGAATTTCCTGGCTTCTATTTCACTCCTTGACACAAGCAGCAATACCCTATATGCCCTTTATTATTCTTTACTCAGCTGTCCTTGAATTTGTAAGCCAGTGTAGGTAGGTTGTTGATTAACCAGTAAAAGCAATGTTTGCAAAAACTTGAAAAAGGCTAGACAGAGGGTGCATGGGCTCCACCCTGCACGGCCAAGCTCTGTCTTCTTTCCTGTATCCTTCACTCACCTGCTCCACTGTCCTCTCCTTTCCCAGGCAACTGAGTGTATCAGGTCCTGCAGTGAAGAGTCCCCCAACAGCAGCTTGCTCCTGGACAGAAATAATATTTCCTACTCTCGAGAGCGCCAGGTGTGGACCTGAGGAAATGCCTTCAGCTCATTTGGGTTCTGGGTCCTAGTCCTGCCTCTAATCCTATAGAGAGACCTGGGCCCAAACCACCTGGGCCCAAGCCCACTCTGGTTTATCAGAACATTCAGCTTCGGTGCCACAAACACATCTGCCAGTCACCTCCCATGCTGGGATCTGGAAGGGGCAGAAGCTGTGTTAGGGCAGAACTCAAACATTGGGGATCTTCAACACTTTGGGACATCATCTGTTCTCAAAAGCCAGTGCCAAGGAGGGATGGTGAAAATAGGGAATTCAAGTGTGGTCATTGGAGTAAACAATCTCAAAACCATGCTCCTTATAGTTAAATTCCTGGCAACACATTGTGGTCTGAGCCTCCCCAAGAATGATATCTGAGAGAAGGGAGGGAGGGAGAGAAGGAGGAAGGGAGGGAGGGAGGGCCATAACCCAAAATTTCCCTGGGCTGGGACATTTCTAGTTCATGGTGGGGTCTCACCCAGAGCCCTTGTCTTCCAGGCACAGTTTTTCCTTTACTTGTATCACTTATATCACTTGTCAATCCGTTGATCTTTGATTTCCTCGAGTGGACGCCAGTAATGTCTCCATTTTTCCCTGTCGTGTGCTAGTGTAGCCCAATGATATCTGCTCGCTCCAGGAATAGGAAGACCCTCAAATTGTTCATTTCATTTGGATTTTGAAGAAGTCTGATCACTTCATTGGTGGGTGGCCACGCGGTCTTTTGACGTACCATGGAATCCAGTCGGTAACAGCTCTAGTCCAGTCTCTGAATCGCATCACATTCTGGCCCATCTGATTTTTGACGCCTTGGCAAATGAGACAGCATCCCTGATTCTTGACCATCGACGGAGGTCGGAACTCCGGATTCCTTCTCTCACTTGAGTGAAATGTGATACTCCAAGCATAGCTCTTTTGATTCCTCTTTAGGATACCAGAATAATGTTTTCATCCTGTTTTCGTAAGGCCCAGGTCTCTGAGGTGTATGTTAGTGCAGGAAGAACGATGGAGTCAAAAAGATGTGCCTGGAGCCGGAGGTTCTTTGTCCTCTTAACCACTTCTTCGATGTTCTTGAAAGCATTCCACGCTGCTCTCTTCCTCCTGCGCAGTTCTGGCTCCAAGTCGCTCCTCATGTTGAGTTCTTGACCCAGGTACACATAGCTGGTGCATTCAGAAATGCTCTTTCCATTGAGAGCAAATGGAATGTCAGGGACTAGTTTGTTTTTCATTGACATCGTTTTGCTGAGATTCAGCTGCAGTCCAACCTTTCCACACTCACGGTCTAAGTCAGCCAGCATTTGTGCCGCTTGGCTAATGTTTGGTGTTATGAAAACGATGTCATCATTGAAGCGGAGGTCGTGTAGTTGCTGACCATCTATCTTCACTCCCATTCCTTCCCATTCCAGTAATTTCATGATGTTCTTGAGGGTGGCACTGAAGAGTTTCGGTCAAATGGTATCATCCTGCCGAACCCTGCTCTTTATGTCAATGATCACTTCCTTGTAGAATGGTGAGATCCTGGTGGTGAATCCATAATACAGCTTGCGGAGGATCTTGATGTACTGAGTTTGAACGCCTTTTTGGCTAGGGCTTCGATGACCACTTCAGTCTCAACAGAATCGAAGGTCTTCTTTAAATTGATAAACGTTAGACATCTTGAACTCTCGCAAAACTTCAATGAGCTTGGTCACTGTGTGGATATGATCGATCATGTTGAATCCTTTTGGGAACCCGGCTTGCTCGCATGGTTGTCCTTCATCTAGTGTTCTCCCTATTCTATTCAGGATGACTCGAGTGAACAACTTGTAGATGACAGACAACAGGCAGATTGGGCAATAGTTGCTGATGTCGTGGATGTCTCCCTTCTTGTATAACAGAACGGTCCTGCTGGTTTTCCATTGGGATGGAATCTTGCATTCAGACAGGTAGCATGTGAAGAGCTGAGCCAGTGTATTTATGAGTACTGGAGGCAGTACTTCAGGTCTGACCTTATCTGGACTGGGTGCTTTATGAATCTTTATTGACGAAATGGTGTGTCGGATTTCAGAAGGGAGGACGTTGGGATGACATATCCATCCTGCAGAATTTGGTATGGAGCAGGTGGGCGTGCTGTCAAAGAGATCTGAGTAGAAGTCATGAATAATACTCTCCATTGCCCTTCTGGAAGATGTGATAGATCCATCAGGACATCAGAGGGCAGTCATCTTGGTCTTGTAGTTGGCGAAGGACAGGCGAGCGTTGTGAATACTTTTCCTGGCTTCTGCTGCATCGGCCAACACTGCTGCTCTTTTCTCTTTGAGGTCTTCCTTTATCACTTCACTGCACAGCTTTGCAAGCTCAGAGGTTAGCTTGTGGTTTCCTGAGGCTCATGCCAAACCACGCTGGCGAATGAGCTTGAGAGTTTCCGAAGACAGGCGTTTGTTTGTGGCTTTTCCACTCTCGGCATTCTTCGCGCAGTCATGGAGGTGCTGAACCAGTGAATCGTATTCCTCGTAGATGTTGTCAACGACGGCATCTTCCCCCATTTCCTCAACAGTGCCAAAGAGCTCCCAGTTGGTGCTCATTCTGGGAGTTCTCTTCTTAAATTTTGCAGTCCTTTCTCCCCACTCTGTGAAGTAAAATTTTGCATGAAGGAGATGGTGGTCCGATCCTGTTTGGAATTTTGGGACAACAGCGATATTGGTCAGGCAAAACCTTCGATTGAATATGTGGTCAATTTCTTTGTGGAACTTTCCACTGGGAGACTCCCATGTCCAAAGTTTAGATTCGGCCTTCTGGAACTGTGAGTTACCATGGATGGTCTTGGTCGACATGATGAACTCAGGCAGTCTCTCACCCTGTTTGTTCCATTCTAGGCCATGGTACCCAATGTGGAGTTCTTCGAGCCAACTTCTCAGTCCTATCTTGGCATTAAAATCACCAACAATGATCTTGTAGGTTTGGTCTTCTTCATAGAACTTCTCCTGCTCCATGTAGAACTTCTCAATTTCTTCTTCTTCGTAGTTGGATGTTGGTGAGTAGATGACGAAGATAGAAAGTGCCAGCGGTGAGCCACATCTATTCAAGTGTAATCGTCTGATTCGGGTTGTTAGGCACTTGAATGAATCATTGGTCATGCCCAAGTTCGTGTTGATAAGGACACCAATACCACTGACGCCTCTGTTGTCACATATTCCAAGGAACAGTTCTTCTTTAGTGTCGAAAATGACATGATTTGATTGATGCCTTCTAGTTTTGGTCAGACCAATAATGTCATACTTGATCTTCTGTGTTTGCACCATCAGGTTCTTGATGTATGCTTCTGATGCCAGCGTACATGCGTTGAAAGTACAGACAGTCATTTTAATCTTTCTTCATTTTGGCAGACTAGTTCATCCCTGAGATTTTATCATTCTCTCCTTATTCATACTTCTTAACGTTGCTGTATTGGGGCCTCTTTCGGTGTCAGGCAAATGAGGCCCATTGTTGTTACTGTTTTTGTTATATAGAATATGCTATGGATAGCTTGCCAGACTCTGCCGTGCAGGCAGGGTACTCTCAGTAGCTTGCCAGGCTCTCCAAGAGGGATAGTGGCTTTTAGGGCAGCCTCCAATCGCCCTTATAGCTGTTCCCATGGTTCACACCATCTTTGTAGCCCATCAAGTATGGTGCGAAAATTATGGAAAACAGGTATTAAGTGTCTTATGCTGTGTCGCATAGCCGCAAAGTGGCCACACCGTTTGGAAAGCGGTGTGGAGCCTAGCAGTGGCTGGGTAGTGGAGGTAGTGGAGGTCTGCTGGTGAGGTATTTATCTTGTTAATTAGCTGATAACTGTAGGTAAAATAGATTACCAGAAAGAGCAGTTTTTCTCAAGTTTTTAAAGCAGAGTGTGGACCTAAAGCCTGAAAAATGAAAACCTTGTGTTTATATTTCACTTCATGAGAATTTTGATGAGTAGCCTTCCCCACCAGCTTCTCATCAAACATGGACACACTCAGCTCCATGGGCACCGGGCCATCTCTCCCTGCCACAGGCCAGGCTGCTCACACCCCCCAGCAAGGCAGGTATGCTGCAAAGACAAAAACAGGAAAAGAAAAAAGCTGGTCTGTCCTCTCCTAGACTAGAAAAGCAGAAATTCAGGAGACTAGAGAAAAGGACTCTTGGGCTGAGAAAAGGCCTTCCGATCTGGGCCTGCCTCCCCACAGCTGCAAGTCAACTCTCCTGGTTTACAGAAAACTATGAACCTGCCTGGATAAACCCCTGGGCCCCCAATGACTGTCAGCTGAGATGTCAAAGGTAGGGAGGCCCTTGGGGTCACTGTGGAAAGATGAAGGTTTCAGGCATTCAGTGTTCCAACACCACCACCACCACCACCAGAGTGTCAGCATCTGTCCACCATTGTTTCTAGATCTCCCTGCACCTCACAACCGCCATCCCAATCTTTTGGCAAACTCAATTCTGTAGGCCAATTCTCAAGGTCTGTTTTCATTGCCCATTGGTTATTCTTTTACTATGTTTCTTTCTATTCCACAGATGAGAGATCATTCTGTGTCTATCTTCTTCCTCTGATTCAATTCACTAAGGGTGATGCCTTGCATTCATTCCTGTGGCAGTAAGTTGCAGAATTTCATCCTTTCTTAGAAGCTGAGTAGTATTCCATTTTGTATCCATATCACAATTTCTTTCCTGACTCATCTGTACTTGGCTATGGCTGTTTCCAGATCTTGGCTATTATGACCAGTGTTGCAATAAACATAGGAGTGCCAATATCCTTCCAATTAATGCTTGTGTGGTATTGTGATAAATGCCTAGCAGTGGAATCGCCAATCACATGGAAGCTCAATTCTTTACTTTTTTGAAAAGTATCCATACTGTTTTCCAAGAGGCTGAGCCAGACATTCCCAGTAGTGGATGAGGGAGCCTTTCACCACATGTCTCCACGAACAGTGGTTACTTTGAAAGTCATTTCACACCTTCACTACTATCTTTTTCTGTCAGCAGGACACTGTTTATATGTTTCCAGGGATGATCCAGATGTGCCCTCTGCCCTCAGTCAGACTGAAAGCTGGTAGCAAAGTCCACTGGGTGAGCAACTTCCAAGAGTGCAGGTCAGGGGAGATGGAAGGAAGACAGTTGAGACTAGTAAGGCTGTGCAAAGTGACTAACATTACAGACAGGAGTCGAAGGAAACCTGAGGAAGGAAGGCTGAGGGACCAAAGTGGAAACACCCAGGAAGCATAGAGCCATCAACTGTGCAGATCAAACTGGAGCCTGGTTCTCCTGGGTCCCAATCCCAACTTCCACCAGTCTGGTGGTGATGTGACTTTGCCAGGCAGTGAATTCATCCTTCCGAGTCTCCTTTTCGTCTCCTGTTGACAAGAACTTCTATCTGATACCCTGGTTCCTGTCCTCTGCATCACTTACCAATGGTTGGAGTTAGAGAATTCCCATAATAGAGAACCAAATAGAGAGTTCTAGTCATAGAAAACCAGTGTAAGTAGAAGGAGGCCATGCCTTAAATGTGCTAAGCCTGATACCTGCCCAGAGAAAGGCTCCCTACACATAAGCTGCCTTTGCATTTGGGGTCCCACTGAGCAATCCTATCTGGATGCAGCAATCCTGTTTGGATATAGATTTCTCATCTCAAGGATTATGCACATTTCTTGGTATATCTTCAATACTCACTGTAACAGAGTCTTTTTACCTTAATCAATGGCTGAACAAATAGTAGTACCTCTACATTATTAAAAATAAATTATTATTTTGAACAACTTATGAAAAATTTAAAAAATTAAAAATATTTTTAAAAAATGTGGAGTTCATGTTTGCTTCAAGCAGCTTAATCAGAATCAGTGGCTGAATAAATAGTACTCAGTCACTGTATCACTGTCATCCCCTGGTTCATCAATTTGCTCAAGCGGGCACCAGTAACGTCTCCATTCATCCCTGTCGTGTGCTAATGTAGCCTGATGGCATATTGGGTGCTCTTTCAGGATCAGGGGAATGAGGACAATCGTTGTTACTGTTTATGGCATATTGAGTACGCCACGGTTAGCTTGCCAGGCTCTGCCATGCGGGCGGGGTATTCTCTGTAGCTTGCCAGCCTCTACGAGAGGGATGGAGGCTTTTGGGGTGGCCTCTAATCGCCTTTACAGGTGTGTCCAATCTATTGAATGTAAGCTTTTGGCCAACTGGTATGTAGTAACAATTTGCACACTGACAAACATGCACCTGACTACATCTCTGGGCAGCACCTGGGACATCTGCAGCCTCAGGTTGATCTCACTGAGGTTGATGGGGTGCGGCTAAATGTTGTTGAGCAGCTGGCAGAGCAGGACCCTATTGCAGAGGGTCTGTTTCAGGTTGAACACCTGCGCCGAGTCTCAGGTCACCCAGTGGTTGGTTGACAGCATCCCGCAGTGGATGAGCCACAGTGCACACTGCCGCCACAGCTCTATGTCCGATGGTGCTGCACCTTGGCACAACTGGGGCAGGTGGTGACACTGCGACCGCCATTGAGGTTTCTTCATGCCCCACCAATGTCATTCTGTCCTAATCTTGCAAAACAGCCAATGATGTCCATCAGAAATCACACATAGAGTTCCAGCAGGAATCACGCGTAGAGTTCCATGCCTGGCATGCTAAGCTACGTGCTATCTAAGGCGAGATGGTGAGCTGGGCTCAGGAGAGCACAAGGGGTTCGGGCGGCATTGGCACCATCTTTTCTCCAATCAAATATGGTGTGGTAATTATGGAAAATGAGTAGGAAGTGTCTTATTTTGTGGCCACGTGGCTTAGGAATGTTCACGCATGCGTGACACGTGGCCCGAGTGGGTGGGGAGCAGCCTGGATCATGGCAGCAGTTGGGAGATGGAGGTTGGCTGCTGGGGCTGGGTCCCTTGGGGTGGGGAGGGCTCTCACCCGCCCACCTCTGGGGCGCCCCGAGTTAAAACAGCCTGATGTGGAGTCTGGTGTTATGGTTATGAGGGCCTCATTTTATGCTCCCTTCTGGGAGAAGCAGCCCTGAGTAAAAATAGTACTCTACATTAAAAAAAAAAAAAGAAGAAGAATGGCCCACCTCCACATCTACACAAAAAAAGAACAATGTGATCCTAAATCTTCCTAGGTGGATCCAGTCTATGGGCTGAAAACTCTGAGGCCTTCTTAGAAATGGGAGTGGGCATATTCTCTTTTCTGCTTCAAGGCACAGCAACCCACAGCCATATCCAACACATTCCAACTTAGGAATGGTCTAGCTCCACAACCAAACCTTACCAAGCTGCCAAGCCACCAAACTGTTCCAGCTCCACAGCTCTTGGACTGCACTGCCACACTCTTAGTCAAGTAAAGTCACAGCAAATCTCATGGGAAAGCTGCATAGAGGACCACGCTCCTCGAGTGAAAATAACACAGAAGGTTCAATGAGCACCAATCAGGCCAATAAATCCTCAGAGAATGATTTCAGTAACACCTTGTGAGATATAACAATCATCACAAACTGACTTTTATTTTTTTTATACTTAGTTCTTTTATTGAAATGTCAGATTTGCTCCGATCATTAGCAATAAAACAAGATTATGAGTATTTAGTGTTTTTTTAAAAATTATAATGAGTTTGAGAGTTTCCAAAGACAGGCGTCTGTTTGTGGCTTTCTCACTCCGGCATTCTTTGTGCAGTTATGGAGGTGCTGAACCAGTCAATCTTATTCCTTGTTGATGTTGGCAAGGACGGCATCTTCCCACGTTGTCGCGATGGTGCCAAAGAGCTCCCAGTTGGTGGTTATTCTGGGAGTTCCTTTCTTTTATTTATTTTAAATTTATTTATTTTTAATTAGTGAATTATCGTGAGGGTACAGTTACATATTTATACATTTTTGTGCTCATGTTTCCCTCATACAAAGTTTGAGAAACTATCCCTTCACCAGTGCCCATTCTCCACCACCAGTAAACCCAGCATCCCTCCTACCTTCCCAAATCCCATCTCCCCCCACCTCACCCCGCCACTGTGGCAGGGTATTTCCTTTTGTTCTCTCTCTCTAATTAGGTATTGTGGTTTGCAATAAAGGTGTTGAGTGGCCACTGTGTTCAGTCTCTAGTCTACATTCGGCCCGCATCACCCTTTCCCCACATAGCCTCCGACCGCATTATACTTGGTGATCCCTTCTCTGAGTTGCCCTCTCCCCAGAATGTGAGGCCAGCCTCCAAGCCATGGAGTCAACCTCCTGGTACTTATTTCCACTATTTTTGGGTGTTAGTCTCCTACTCTGTTATTCTATATTCCACAGATGAGTGCAATCTTTCTATGTCTGTCTCTCTCTTTCTGACTCATTTCACTTAGCATGATACTCTCCATGCCGATCCACTTATATGCAAAATTCATGACCTCCTTTTTTCTAACAGCTGCATAGTATTCCGTTGTATAGATGTACCGAAGTTTCTTCAACCAGTCATCTGTTCTAGAGCACTCGGGTTTTTTTTCCAGATTCTGGCTATTGTAAACAGTGCTGCAATGAACGTATAAGTGCAGATGTCATTTCGACTATACTTTTTTGCTTCTCTGGGGTATATTCCCAGCAGTGGTATTGATGGGTCAAATGGGAGCTCAATTTCTAATTTTTTGAGAAGCGTCCATATTGTTTTCCAAAAGGGCTGAACCAGTCGGCATTCCCACCAGCAGTGTAGAAGGGTCCTTTTCTCCCCACATCCTCTCCAACAGTGGTTGCTTTTGTTCTTTTGGATGTGTGCCATTCTCTGTTCTGTGAGGTGGTATCTCATGGTTGTTTTGATCTGCATCTCCCTGATGATTAGTGATATAGAGCACTTTTTCATGTGCTTTTGGCCATTCGTATCTCTTCCTTGGGAAAGTTTCTGTTCATTTCTTTGCCCCATTTTCTGATAGGGTTGGATGTTTTCTTCTTGTAGAGTTCAACCAGTGTTTTATATACCATTAATATCAACCCCTTATCTGATGGGTATTGTGTAAATATCCTTTCCCATTCTGTAGATAGTCTGTATTCTGGTCACTGTATCTTTTGCAGTGCAGAAGCTTTTTAGTTTAATGTAGTCCCATTTGTTGATCTCTGTTTCCATTTGGTTGGCCAGTTGCATGTCATCTTTGAAGATACCTTTATCTTCAATATCGTGGAGGGTTTTGCCGACCTTGTCTTCAATGTACCTTATGGTTTGTGGTCTGATGTTGAGGTCTTTAATCCATTTTGATCTGACTTTTGTGCATGGTGTCAGGTCGAGGTCTAAGTCCATTCTTTTGCATGTGGTTGTCCAGTTGTGCCAGCACCATTTGTTAAAGAGGCTTTCCTTGCTCCACTTCACATCTCTTGCTCCCTTATCAAAGACTAGATGATCATACATTTCGGGTTGTGTGTAGGGATATTCCACCCTGTTCCATTGGTCTGCGGCTCTGCCTTTGTTCCAGTACCATGCTGTTTTAATTGTTACTGCTTTGTAATAAAGTTTGAGGTTGGGGAGGGTGATGCCTCCCATCGTCTTTTTCCCAAGAATTGTTTTAGCTATCCATGGGCGTTTGATGTTCCATATGAATTTTAGGATTGCTTGATCCATTTCTTTGTAGAATGTCATGGGTATCCTTATAGGGATCGCGTTGAATCTGTATAATGCTTTGGGGATTATTGCCATTTTTACAATATTGATTCTCCCTATCCATGAGCAGGGTATCTGTTTCCATTTCCTCATGTCCTCTTTTATTTCATGGAGTAGCGTTTAATTGTTTTCTTTGTAGAGGTGTTTTACTTCCCTGGTTAAGCTGATTCCGAGGTACTTAGTTTTCTGGGTCACGGTTGTGAATGGGATTGCTTTTTTCATGTCCCTTTCCTCTGCCTCATTGTTTCATATAAGAAGGCCATGGATTTTTGGGTATTGATTTTGTAGCCTGCAACTTTACTGTATAAGTCTATTGTTTCTAAGAGTTTCTTAGTAGAGGCTTTAGGCTTCTATAGATGTAGTATCATATCGTGTGCAAATAGTGAGAGTTTGATTTCTTCCTTTCCTATCTGGATGCCCTTAATCTCTTTTTCTTGTCTAATAGCTATCGCAAGTACTTCCAGTACTATATTGAAGAGAAGTGGTGAGAGTGGGCATCCTTGTCTTGTGCCTGATCTTAGAGGAAAGGCCCTCAGTTTTTCCCCGTTGAGGGTAATGCTTGCCGTAGGCTTGTGATAGACGGCTTCGACTATCTTGAGGAAAGTTCCTCCAAACCCCATTTTTAAAAAAATTATTTTTAATTTTTTTAATTTTTAAAAAAATTTTATCACCCTGTGGAAAGTTACAGAGTTCTCAGGTTTATGTCTCAGTTATACCATATTCAAACACCATCCCTTCACCAGTGCCCATATTCCACCACCAAAATCCCCGGTATACCCCCCCCCCCACCCCAACTGTATAACTGATGAATTTCACTGTATTTTCTCTTCACCTTCATTACGTTCCATATTTCAACACAAAACTCACTATTGTTGTGGGAGTTATATCCCCAAACAAGATAACCCTAATAAGGAGGCATTTGATAATTAGTTTTCCATTAAAAGATTGTATGTTTTCAGGTTTGAGAAAAGGTCGCATGGCCGCATAAGCAGCCGCACGGCTCGGATGTGTCCCAGTCCCGAATCCGGGAGCCATGTTAGTTGCTGCTCAGTGTCGCCAGGGCTCCATCTGGAGAAGGTGTGCTGGCGGCACCTCCTCCTTCTGGCTCCCCGGTGTTGCTGGCCCTGATTCGGGTCCGGAGCATTGTCCGGGCCGTGTTGCTCACCAGAATGCCTGCCTCTTCTCTGTGGATTGTGGCAGCAAGATGGCGCCGAAGGTGGGTCGAGGGCGTGACTTCCGGCAGCCGGGACCACTTGGAGTTTTGGGCTGGCGCCGCCCCACTCCAGTGCCCCCCCCCCCCGCGGCTCAGATGTGTCCCAGTCCCGAATCCTGGAGCCGTGTTAGTTGCTGCTCAGTGTCGCCAGGGTTTCATCTGGAGAAGGTGTGCTGGCGGCACCTCCTCCTTCCGGCCCCCCGGTCCAAACACCATTTTGGTGAGGGTTTTCATCATAAAGGATGTTGGATCTTGTCAAATGCTTTCTCTGCATCTATTGATATGATCATATGGTTTTTATCTTTACTTTTGTTGATATGGTGGATTATGTTGATTGATTTCCGAATGTTAAACCATCCTTGCATCCCCGGGATGAATCCCACTTGGTCATCTTTTTGATGAGTTGTTGGATCCTATTTGCTAAGATTTTGTTGAGGATCTTCGCATCGGTGTTCATCAGGGATACTGGTCTATAATTTTCTTTGTTAGTGGTGTCTTTGTTTCCTTTTGGTATTAGGGAGATGTATGCTTCATAGAAACTGTTTGGGAGAGTTCCTATTTTTTCAATTTCCTGGAAAAGCTTGAGGAGAACTGGCAACAGGTCTTCTTTAAATGTTTGGAAGAATTCACCAGTGAAACTGTCTGGGCCTGGGCTTTTGTTTTTGGGGAGGTTTTTTTTTTTATTAGTTTATTTTTAATTAGTGAGTCAACGTGAGGGTACAGTTACAGATTTATACTTTTTTGTGCTCATGTTTCCCCCATACAAAGTTCGATAACCCATCCCTTCACCAGTGCCCATTCTCCACCACCAGAAAAACCAACATCCCTCCCACCCTCCCCAGTCCCGTCTCCCCCCACCCCACACTCCCACTATGGCAGGGTCTTCCCTTTTGTTCTCTCTCTCTCTGATTAGGTGTTGTGGTTTGCAATAAAGGTGTTGAGTGGCCATTGTGTTCAGTCTCTAGTCTATATTCGGCCCGCATCACCCTTCCCCCACATGACCTCCGACCACATTTTACTTGGTGGTCCCTTCCCTGAATTACCCAGAATGAGAGACCAGCCTCCAAGCCATGGAGACAACCTCCTGGTACTTATTTCCACTATTCTTGGGCGTTAGTTTTATAGTCTATTATTCTATATTCCACAGATGAGTGCAATCTTTCTATGTCTGTCTCTCTCTTTCTGACTCATTTCACTTAGCATGATACTTTCCATGCTGATCCACTTATATGCAAACGTCATGACCTCATTTTTTCTAACAGCTGCATAGTATTCCATTGTATAGATGTACCAGATTTTCTTCAACCAGTCATCTGTACTAGGGCACTCGGGTTTTTTCCAGATTCTGGCTATTGGCTACAGTGCTGCAATGAACATATAAGTGCAGATGGCCTTTCGACTATACTTTTTGGCTTTTCTGGGATATATTCCCAGCAGTGGTATTGCTGGGTCAAATGGGAGCTCAACCTCTAGTTTTTTGAGAATCGTCCATATTGTTTTCCAAAAGGGTTGAACTAGCCGGCATTCCCACCAGCAGTGTAGAAGGGTCCCTTTCTTTTTGGGGAGATTTTTATCACAGTTTCAATTTCCTTATCATTGATGGGTCTATTCAGGTATAGACCTTCAAAGTAGTCTCTAATGATCTTTTGAATCTCACTGGTTTCTGTTATGATGTCCCCCTTTTCATTTCTGATTCGATTTATTAGGGTTCTCTCTCTTTCTTTGTGAGTCTTGCTAGCGTTTTATCAATCTTATTTATTTTCTTGAAGAACCAGCTCTTTGTTTCATTTATCTTTCGGATTGTTTTTTTGGTTTCAATGTCATTAATTTCTGCTCTAATTTTTATTATTTCTTTCCTTCGGTCTAGTTTGGGTTCCTTTTTCTGGTCCTTTTCTAAGGTCTTGAGCCGTGAAGTCAAGCTATCTATGTGGGCCCTTTCTTCCTTCCTGAGGAATGCTTGGAGAGCTATAAAATTTCCCCTTAACACAGCTTTAGCTGCGTCCCATAGGTTTTGGTAGCTTGTGTCTTTATTCTTTATTCTCATTTGTTTCTAAGTATCTTTTGATTTCTTCCTTGATTTCCTTCCTGATCCACTCATTGTTCAACATTGAGTTAATTTCTAGGTGTTTGATTGGTTCTCCGTGTCGGTGAGTGGTTAGCTTCTATCTTCAGCGTATCGTGGTCTGAAAAGATGGTTGGTACAATTTCTATTTTTCCGATTCTATTGAGGTATGTTCTGGGGCCCAGTACATGGTCTATTTTGGAAAATGTTTTGTGTGTACTGGAAAAGAACGTGTATTCTTTCTTTTTGGTAGACTGTTGCAGTGCTTCATTCATCTCCTCTCTTAATTTATTGGATGTCTGTTCCATGGTTGCTTGGAGTACGTTGACTCTCCTCCAGATTTCAACTCTGAATTCTTTATCTGAGAGGTCTTAGATGTGATCAGCCCCTGTTGATGTTTCTGGAATCTTTTCTTCTCCCTCTCTTCGTGGAGGGGATTTTCTCTGCTTCTTCATATTGTAGAGTTGGAACTTTGTAGTTATTTATTCCTATTCCCTCTTGTTGTGGGAAGGAGGGGCTCTGGTTGTGCTAAGCTTGCCTTATTCAGTGATAGCTTTTATAAAGTTAAACTAAGCTAATGGGTATTTTGCATAAGTGGTTGAGATGGCTAAAGTGATTTTCAAAGAAATAGACAATACCTATTGTGCTAAGGTAAAAAATAATAACTGCGGCTGCTCCGACGGGAGGCCACGCCCACTGAGATACAGGCCACGCCCCCAGTATCTTCCTGGCGGGGTCGTGGGATGTGGGCCGGCTGCAGGACATCTGGGACCCCTGGCGGCTGTGGGAATCGGGGGACCGAGGAGGTGTGGCCGGGGGTTGGTCTCAGTACCTGATGAGAGGGCCGATATTAGAGAGCCAGAGGGGAAGACGGGGGTGGGGGGGTGGGGAGGGGGGGAGCGGGATGCGGGGCGGGACGGCTGCAGGACGTCCACAAATTGACTTTTATTGATCTAAGTTTTGATAATTGCCTTTGTGTTGTAACAATATGAAATAAGCTTGTGCCTGCTAAGAGGGTAGGCTGGGGGCAATGGTAGCATATTACACTGGCCATGGGATTGGTGCTGAAACATTTAATGCGTAAAACAATTGGATTATGAACAACCTGGTTGATCACTGTGCTGAAATTAAAATTTTTAAATTTTTTTTAAAAATTAAATTTTAATTTTTTTTTAAAAAAGAAGAAAATGTTAGAGGATTTTGTGTGACACATTTATGCGTGTCTGGGGAAGCTGGATCTGATGAAATGGAGAACTGGATACTGTAGCCTGATCTATGCAGATGGTCCCTTAGAGTTTTCCAGCTCCACCATGCTTGGTGGCTTGTTGGTATCACATCTGCTCCCAGCCCTCTCTGGGGAAGTTGTTGTCAGAGATATCCTGGCAGTGAGTCAAGTTTCTTTGGCACAGATATCTTGGCATTTTCCCCAGCACCAGTGTGGACTCGAAGAGATGACTGCCTGGTGACCATTATTTGCGACCTTTTTTGTACACTGAACTAAGTATCTGCACTCTAGGTGGACAGGGCATCAGCCTTTCCCTACTTCAGGTAGGAACAAAAGTTGCATTGTCCCTGCACCCCATTCTTCAGTTATAAACCAACAGCTTCTGGACTGCTGGAAACTCTAGTGAGGCTAGTTACCCATGGCTAGTACAATTCACAGTCACAATTCCTCAGACTGTAGTGTCTAAAAATGGAGGTTAAGTTCTCAGGCATTTATTGAGTATGTAGCATGGGTGACATAATGGCTTGTATTTTTAATGTTGAGATAGAAAAAAGGTCTATTTTCTATTTAGTTTCTAGTTTCCTGGAACTATGTAGAACTTGATTTTTTCATAAAAGCTGACAAATTGTGGATAAAATGTTCCTTGGGTTTTGAAGGAGTGTTTTATTTATCCTAATGATAATGGTGTAGTTCTAAACTCTAGGGAAGGTTGGGTCAAGACTGACCTCAGGCTCTTCAGGGTCTAGTTGCTGCTTGAGACCTGGTGGTTGAGATGACATTGCCAAGGACGCACATACAGGTGATACTGTGCACTGTCATACCCAGCCCCACCACTGCATGTACGAACCTGAGCAAAATGCCTGTGCTGCAGTCTCTAGTGTATAGGATGGAAACACTGTGGATGTCACCGTGAGTCATAATATTGATCAGCATTCAGGAAGGAGAATGATGCTGAAAGTGCTCAGTGGCTATTATCAGGTCTATATTTACCCAATTAACAGTAATTAAGTTCCTGTTGTAAGCCAGCTACAGAGAGCACAAAGCCAAGTGCGACTTTGTGTGTGCAGGCCGGGGAGGGAAGCAGACATATCAATAATCACAGTGGTACAAAATGCCGAAAGCAATAATGGAAACATTATAAAATGTTTCCATAAAACAAAAGCATTCAATCACTGTGGAGCAGAGGCTTCACAGAGGAAATACCACTGAGCCTTGCTTTCAAGGAGATGAGGTCAAGGAGAGGGGAGGGGGGATAAGTAACTGTATTCCAGATGTACAGAAACAGAGAGAAGGCCCAGGGGCATAAACACATTTCATACTGGGAAGTCAAGGTTGTAAATGGCTAAAGCAGGGAATCTGCAGCCATTAGGCAAAAAAGTCTTCTAATTCCATGAGACCTAACTTATCAAAGATTAAGCGTTTAGAGTTTTCTAAAATAGGAATAGGAAACACTGGTACTGTTTTCATCTTTTTCCATTCTGCTGTTGAGCCTTCTATTGCATTTTGGTCCAGCTACTAGATTCCTCAGCTGACATTGGTTTGGACTTTTCTCATTTCTCTCCTATGTTGTTTCATGCTCCATGGCTCTTCTCCATAGATTTCACCATTTCTTGTGGCTGTCCTTCAAAGTTCTCAGGCAGCAGGCATATCTGTGCTTGATAACGGGTTTCAGGGTGTCATGATCTCCCAGTGTGGATGGGTCAGCCATATCCCCTTTATGTCTGGTGCTCTATGAGACCTGAGTACTGGCTGGAATTTGTGTTGAAACTAGCCTGGGGGATTTGAGGTAGCTAATACTGGGGCCACCTGAGTACTGCATTGAAGGCTGGGGCTGAAACTTAAGGTGCACCAGGCTGCCATGGTCCTTGGGGAACTCGCCTGACAGCCTGACAGCAAGTGCACTCCAGGGATGGTGAGGAGACCCTTAGTCCCTTTAGGGAGGGTTTTTTTTTTTTTTTTTGTCTATATGGGGTGTTATTTTCTTGCACAGTTGGCTGACAGGCTCTGGGTCTGTTGCCCACCTCCCCTTGGGGATTTGCTCCCAGAGATCTATCTTCCTTCCTGTCTTCCTTCCTGTCTCCCTCCCTCCCTCCCTCCCTTCCTTCTGTCTTGAATGCACTATAGTGTTGAATATAGGCCTCCTGTCACATTGACAATTTGTCTCATGATAGGAATTTTTTGGGGTTTCTTTTTTTCTTTTTGGGTCACACCTGGCGATGCACAGGGGTTACTCCTGGCTCTGCACTCAGGAATTACCTCCTGGCGGTGCTCAAGTAACCATATGGGCTACTGGGAATCGAACCCGGGTCAGCTGCATGCAAGGCAAACACCTTACCCGCTGTGCTATTTCTCCAGCCCCCATGATAGGAATTTTTGAAATACAGATGGGAACAATCGGATTCTTAAATTGATAAATATATGTAATAATGAAAAAATGTTGGGTGCCTAACCTGTTTTTTTTTAGACATTCCCTTATTGCATCCAATAATCTAACCCACTAAGATCTATTTTTCATCATTCTATCACCCCCGCTTTCTTTAAAATTTAACAAGACAGTCAAGGGTTAAGGCATATACCCGGCATGCGGCCAATTTGGGTTCAATCTCTGGCACTATATACAGTCCCCTGAGCATTGCTGGGCGCAGCCCTGGAGGCATCGAGCATGGTTAGGGTAGCCCGGGTGCTCCCCAGGCACTGTAAGGATGAGCAGAACATCCTCCATCCTTGGGCTGCACAATTTAACCACTGGCTCAGTTGACCAAGATTTGCCAGTAACTCCCCCTTCCTGCAACCAAAAATTATTTAGATACCAAACCGGAAAGTTTTGTATATCTATAGACAGTATAAAAGTCCAGCCAATAAACGATTCACTTTATAGTCCAAAACTTTATTTTTATTTAGCTGATATGCTTAAGAAAGTGTTTTGCAGCTGAAAATAAATAGCATCATAAAATTATTTCCACCTGAGAGAAGAAACACAGCTGTGTCGAAAGAGACACAGATAACCTGTGCATTATCATATCAAAAAGTGCAGAGTTTATCACTGTGCTATCTTGTTTCTGGGCCTAGCAGTAGATAAATAGTAGATAAAAACTTTGTAATGATGTCAGTCTCAGTAAAATACAAACCACAGTCCATTCTTCAGTCTCATTAAACCCAGGGCCTCCCCCAAGCAAAGGATGTGCTCTAACCACTAAGAAACTTCCCCTGTGATCTTTTGAACAGACCAGCACACACTGTCAAAGATGTGGATGGTGGGGCAACTGCAGCATTAAAGAACAGTTAACTTAGGTGGTCCCTAAGTTACCCTCCCTTACAACACTATGGATCATAGTTTTGTGCATACACTGTTCCAACATTAGAGTGCCCCTTCCCTCCACCAATGTCCCAAAGTCCCCCTCCAAACCACTCACAGGTAAGCTCAGTTCTGCGGCCCAACACTACAGTTCTTTGGCCATTCATGGCTCCCTCCCTGTTTATACCCCGCATATGAAAGATCATTTTCTATCTGTCCCTCTGACTCACCTCAGATATTTTCAATGTCTCCTATGAACCTGATCACAATTAAGAGTCTCCTAAATCTTAAAAATCTGAATGTGTTGATGGAGAATGGGCAGTGGTGGAGGGATGAGTATGACCGAAACGCAAGCATGAAAGTTTGTAAATCTGTAACTGTACCCCACGGTGATTCACTAATAAAAAATTTAAAAAAAAAATCTGAATGTTCTTAAAGAGCTTAAAAACAATTTATCTGAGATCATGCCTGCCCAAACTTAACACAACATAAATAAAAATTTTGCCCCTCTCAGAATCTTGAGATTGATATTCATTCACTCAAACCACCTCCCTCTTCCCCATCAGGGAACGGAGAAGGGATGTTTCTCATCTTCCTATTCTCTATTTTAGGCGACTAAGGGCAGTATGATGTATGTATCCTGGCATGAAAAAATACAGCTAAAATGTGTCCTGGAATGGAAAAACACGACTTGAAAGATACCAACTCTGCTGTTTGCCCTCACTCTTCCTGTCCTATCTGGGAGGAAGTTTAAGATTATCTTGCTAAATCTCCAGCAGCTGAGAATCCCACCCACAATGGTCAAACGGCAGCAGCTCAAATACTCCATGCCCAGCAAGGACTCCTTCCACTGCACAGCCAGAATATCCTCCTTGTACTTAGAACTGTTCCTCTGCCCTTCAAATGCTGCACCAGTTTTCAGTCCCATCGTGATGGTTCCTTGTTACCCAGCTCTTAGACAACAGTCCCATCACATCAACTCCAGATTAGCAGTGACCCAAGAGAAATATGACAGAATCTTCAGATGGCTGCTCTCAGAAGTTCAAACACCAATGATCATGACCATCAAGGGGCTTTTGAAAACTGCATATACATGTATACATATATGTAAAACATATATATCATATAGTTTGGAGTTTGGGGGCCATATCCAGACATGCTCAGGGGTCACTCCTGGCAGTGCCCAAACGAGGTACACAGTATAAGTAGGGCATGTGTAAAACAAGCACCTAACCCCTATGCTATTTCTCCACCCCTCAAATGACTTATTTCCCAAGATAAAAAAAAAATATCTCAGGAATCTAAACCCAGCGGTGTTACTAACTGCAGACTTAGGAATGACTTGTCTAATCAGTACAGCAGGACTGTTTTTCCTGACTTTCGATTCTTTGAAAAGAATTAAGAGGGATGAAGTTTTCTTAATTATGAGGTACAAGCTTTCTTAATTAAAACTCATCAGAGTTTAATTCTAGGGTTAATCATTGATAGGTGAGAAAATTTAATACAGGAAACAGCTATTATAAAGTAATAAATGGTGTTTAAGAGAAAGTTTGCTTTCTCAGCAGGGGTCTATAGTGGCTCCTTCAGTGAGAATTCCTGGTGTGTGGGGGGGTAGTTTAGAGCCTCTCTTTAGGGAAACTAGAAGAAATATTCTGAAACTACGAACAATTTTATAGTTAATAGGCTTCTGAAGTTTACAAACAATTCTGAATAGTCTTCAATTCTGTAATATTTGGCATTCCCCGCTGCTTTGTGATTTAACCTCCAGACTCCTCTCAGTCTCACACTGTGACTGTGTCTCAGTGGGGGGGTGCCAATGAAACCTTTCAACCATGAACTTCTCCATGTCTGCAAAATTTTCTCCATGTTCGAATCTACAACTGATAGTCTGAGAAACCTGTTTCTTTTGATTGACACATTGTGGTTAATAGTCAAGACTATGCCTACAACTTTCTTCATCATCATCTAAAGTGTGCAAAGACATTTGTAAAATATTCATGACTTTTAAACTCTCCCAAATATGCTGAAATAGAACCCTTCCTAACACATTCATGAGAAGCCTGCATCACTACTGTAGCACTGTTGTCCCGTTGTTCATCCGATTTGCTCGAGCAGGCACCAGTAACATCTCCATTGTGAGACTTGTACTGTTTTTGGCATATTGAATATGCCACGGGTAGCTTGCCAGGCTCTGCCATACGGATGGAATACTCTGGGTAGCTTGCCGGGCTCTCCGAGAGGGGCGGAGGAATCGAACACGGGTCGGCTGCGTGAAAGGTGAACGCCCTACCACTGTGCTATCGCTCCAGCCCATATTTACATCAAGGAAGACTTATTGAATAAAGGAACAGAGCACAGAATCAACATTTGTGCATGGCCAATAACTTTTGATGTGGTGGCCCACACTCCAACAAGTGGTGCTGGAGAAACTGGATATTCACATGCGAAAGAATGAAGATGGAATCTTGCCTACTCTTTATACAAAAATTAACTCAAAGTGAGTCAAAGACTTACATGTAAAAGTTAAAACTACAAAGTGTAGAGAAAAGAAAAAAGCTTTAAGACACTGGATGTGGTGACGTCTTGGATATAACAAAATAAAATGTAATTTGGATGGCATCAAATTTTTACAATTTTGTGTACCAAAGGATACTATCTAAAAAGGAAGCTCAAGAATGAGAGAAAAATATTCACAAACCATGTAGCTGAACAAATATTTAAATGTAGGCCTGATTAAAAAAAAACCCATACAACTCAACAACAATTAGTTTTTTTAAACGCGCAAAGAAAGATACACAGGCTGGGGATATGGCTCAAAGTGGCAGGTCTGACTCCTTCAGTACACGGTCTTAGTCCTCAAGAACCAGGGTGGGAGAGTAACCCCAGGGCAGCAATGGATCCTGTGCCCCCTACTCCAAAGATTAAACAAATGACCAATAAGCATGTAAAAATGTGTGCAATACTAGTAAGTCATCAGAGAAATGTAAATCAAAACCACAATGAGTTCCTACCTCATACCAGCTAGGGTGGCCACAATTTTTTAAAAAGCAACAAAACAGAAAATAAGTATTCTCAATCCAGAGAAACTAAAATTCCTGGAACTGTAGGAATGTAAAATTGTGTGGCTGAATTTTCAACACACTGGAAATTTTTCAAAAACAGCTAAACAGACATTCTGAATATATCTTTGAAAAATAAGACCGGGCACAAATGGTTGTGTACACATATTCTTTACATTATTAGTCTAATGTGGAAAAAACCCAGATGACTATCAAGAGATGAATAAAATTGGTGGCATAACCATTCAATGGAATATCAGTCTTGAAAATAAAGAGAAATTTTGACACATACTTTTATCTTTGAAAACAGTACACTAAGTGAAAGAAACAGGGCGGAAGAGAGAAATACTATTCAATTCCTCTTGTGTATCCAGTAAGTAACTAAAGCAGGAAATTTATGAAGACAGGAAGTAGAAAATAATCTATGAATCTATGAAACAAACTTCAAGTACAGGTTAAATAACCATGTTACAGATTTTAAGGTACAACTGTTATAGGGGGGCTAGAAGGTGGCAGAAATACCTTCTTTCTTAAAGGAAATAATGAAGTATTTTTCCTTTAAGATTCTATCAAATGGGTTTCTTTTGAGAGACAATACTATTACAAAGACAAAGCAAGATGAGTGCTGATCAAACACTGGTGCATATGGGTTTCTATTTTTCATACATGGTGTGCTATCGGTGAAATATCTGTGGATAATAAAAATAATACCTTCTGGTCAAAAGCCATAAGACCATTTCCAAAGCATATACTCCCAATTTCCAAATGCTTTTTAGGTATAAGGGGAGAAAAAACACACACACACTTAAAACCCCACAAGCACAAATAAACCAACTTTAATAGATATTATTTTGTATTTATATAGTGCTTTCTTCAAGAACCTTAGATGCTTTACAGTCATTATATCTAATTAAGCCCCACAACAACCCTGTGAGGTAGGTATTACTCCCATTTTACAAGATAGGGAGGCTGAAGCACAGAGAGGTTAAGTGACTTGCCCAAGGTCACACAGTTAAATTCAATGAAGAACCAGGACCTGAGCGCCTTAGCTTCCCAGTTCCCAGCTACCTCACGAGAATATCTCATGAGAATCTTTAATGAAAAGTATCTTTAAAGAAAGTATCAAGAGTAGTATGTTAAAACAAGGGGTCTTTCCACTGCTATCCAGGAATGAAAAACCCTACACCGATGGTTAAGTGGCAACAAGACCTGTATTTTATTACACTCCTTTTGTCCCCTTTCTCCAATTCCCATGGCTCTTGTCTTGAGTGAGCTACTGGTAAAATTTCCAAGACAGAAGCCCTATGACTTTGAAATGAGACTTAATTTAGCATATTCACTTTTAATCACGACAATTTATAGAACCTTTTATTCCAATATACAAAATATGTGACAGCTGCCCCCACACACATGTACACAGAGAGCAATCGGTTGGCATGTGCCACTGAGGCCCGTCCCTCCTGTCCCCAACAGTCACCAACACACACACTCTCACACTCTGCCTGACATGGGGTCACTTCTCTTGGCGACTCCCTCTGCACTTTCCCTGCAACCATGACCCCGAGTGCCTCTAAAGTATACTGAATTTCTGATTTCCAAGCTTCTGACACTTGACTTAGCTGCAGCTGCACTGAGAGCAGAAAGTTTAGTGGAGGAGAAACATCCCACAGTGTGTGCCCCCCACCCCCACAAATCACACCTACTGAACAGGGTGTGAGGTGAGCAGTGTGTGACTGCTGTGGAGCTCAGTAAAAACACTGATAAGTTAAAATGCTCAAGAACTTGCTTTCACACAAAATGTCACCTTGGTGTTTACTCTATTTTCTTAAATGTGAAATGTAAAAACAGATACAACATAGTATTTCCAACACTGTACCTTAATGCAAATGACTTCATCTATCTTTCTTATATATGTTGTGGCCTCACACATGTGAAAATTGATCCAGCTTCAATTTACTCTTCTCTATACTGAAAGCTACATGAACTGCAAGCTTTAAATTCTAGACAATTTGGTATAAGCCCTCAAAATGAAAAGATACCCACTGCTATGACCTTCTCACATTCTCTGTTGTGATTCTCTGTGCAATGTTGGGAAGGCCAGTAATTTACACAAAATTCCAGGCAGGGTAAGGCTTTAGAAACTATATCTTAGAAAGCAATTTGTCAAAAATACATAATCATTTCCTCCCAGCACATCTGTTTAAGCAGTCCAATTAGTTGAGTGACCCTGTTAAAGATCTGTTCAAGGAATGAATAGGTGAAGTCATTTCCTGAGCTAAAAGATACAGATAATAAACATTAGTAATAGCAGCAGACAAAAACATTCTTTTCTGTTGTTTCTCATAGTCAACAGAATTAGTAAAAATAAGTTTATAAAATTACAGCAATTAAAAAAAAGAGTACTGTCTAAAAAGATTTGATAGAGAGCATTCATGAACTGATTGCTATTTTTAATATATGTTCAATTGTTTTCTGCAAGTTACATCGGCCACTGTCAGACAACTTACTGATTCCTAGAAAAGTGTCGTTTACATACATTTTACATTACATACATCATTTATTAAAACTCCCAATAAAACAAAGTCTAACAAACACAAAGTTTAATTTCTGAACAATCTGTCAGTAAAATTCAAGTTGGAATGGTGGGGTGGGGTCAAGGGGGACTTGCTTTGTGTCTTCCCGGTTTACATCCCTAAAATTTCATCTTTCAGGGGTTTTAGCCAACCATTCAGACTGTGGGGGTTACAATGAATGATCTCTTCTTTCCATATTACTGGAAATAACATAACTGGTATAACATGGATATCCCAAGCATGGCCTAAACTCGAAACATTAAAGTTAATAGTTCTAAATATTAGTATGCTACCACTGCAACCAGAATTTTTTTTTTATCATTTTATCAACTAAAGGCAACTTCTGACAGTTTTTCATTTTACTGAAATTAAAGTTGAATAAAATAACTGAGCTACAAGCTAAACAAAGGGACAAATATTTAGCCAGAGATATCAGTTCCTCCTGAACAAGAATATTTACCTCCTCTCATTGCAATTTTTCTTTAGGTATCTTACTGATATAAAATAGTTTAAAATTCACCATAAAAATAGAAACACACAAAAGACTAGTTAAACAGACAAAAACTAACAAAAATATGCTCAAATTTACTGACAGAATCATGGACACTTCATACAATACTTAGACTCTATCAGTTCTAAGTAAAATAAATAAGAAAAAATTGTAATTACAAAGCCAGTCTTTCCCCTTGGGGAAACAAAAAGTCACGTTTGACCAATTGTTCCCTACATATACATATACTGTATATTATTATAAGCTTCTTCAGAGAAGCAAAACATATTTGTCTTCCTGACACTGGATTCCAGTATGTCAGTTCTTTTTTTCCTCTAACATCAGGAAGGCAACTCCAAGTGTTGGGCCCAAAAGTATTTTATTTTTGGTTCACGTTTGCGAAGACCACCCAATTCTGCTATACATACTCAACACAGGCAAATTTATGCCATGTGTTCAATGTACCTCCTTATAACTGACACAACTTAGCACAGATTCCTATTCTTCCTACTGTACCCCAAGGAGTTCTGATCATTATTGGTACAACTAGTAAAGAGAAAATGCATGTCAATTACTGAAAGGTTTAACTAGAGGAGCTGGTATCTCTGATCTCATTTCCTTGTTGCATGGGACTGCAGATACAGCACGATACCTGAGCAAAGAAATCAACTGCCATGATAGGAAGAGCTTGTTAATCATAGTCTTTGCTTTATTGTGTGCAAAGTGTGCTACTGCCCCCTGAGCTTCCTGCATTTCTCTTTTCTTAAAAAAAAAAAAGAAAAAGAAAAAAAGAAAGGAAAGAAAGAAGAAAAAAATCAGTGCTTGATCTTTCCCAAATAACCAGAGAAGAAACGAGGCAGAAAGTATCTCTTCATCACTGTTCTCCCTCAGTCCCGGGACTGATAGAAAAGAATGTAACCAGACTCAGAGTTCTTTGAGATATCTGATGTCAACCCGTAGAATTCTTCAATTGCTTGTGCATCTATTTTCTGGGAGGCAAAAAATAAAAGTTAGTGTATAAATGAGCTCTTCAAAATGCTTAAATCCAATAGAATCTTTAGTATTTCTTAGAATCATGCTTTTATGTCCTCATTCATAAATAGCTCTAAACAGAATGGCTTAAATTAAAGAGATCATCACTACCAAGTATTCATGATAACATGGAACAGCTAGAAGACACTGGGTGGGAGTGTGTAGATACTGGTATACACTTTTTGTGTAAACACATTCTCTTCTACAGCTGAACATACAACTACCCTTTGGTTAACAACTCTTAATTCCAGAAAGAGTTGAACTATATAAAATCACAAATTGTCAACCATCTGAGAAATCCAGAAACCTCAATTTCTTTCAGTCCAACCTAATCGATACCAACAAAGAACAATGAGTGCATGAGCCTAGTAAAAAAACTTTTAAAATAAATATTAGATAAACATTTTTCTAATAAATAGACCATGAAAAATTATACAGTAATAAAAGAAAACTGTTATTGCAAGTACTAAGAATGACTCTCACAGAGGTCATGAGTGGAAAAAAACAAAACACAAAAGTAGTTAGAATGGATAATTCATTTACATTCAAACACAGGTAAAATGAATCCTATGACAAAAATCAATTCTGTGATGTTTCAAGGAATGGTGGGCAGAGGGGAGGAGAGCTGTGGGTGCCGAGCATAATGGGGACTGAGAAAATGTACTGGTTCTTGGTCTGGAAGTAATGTGCAAGTGTGCGCACACGTGCATGAATGTAGATGTTAAAAGTCATGATTGTTGCCTAGGGTTTATAAATCTTACTGCATGCCATGCTTGCCGGGCTCTCCGAGAGGGGCAGAGGAATTGAATTTGGGTCAGCAGCGTGCAAGGCAAACGCCCTACCCGCTTGCTATCGCTCCTGATGCCCGCTCAAGCAATTCGATAAGCAACGGGATGACAGTGACAGTGACTGCATGCCATGCTCAATAAAACTTTTTTAATAATGTATTTTTTAAAACTAGCTATAGCTTGATAGCTTTTCCATGTTTTAATCTAAATGTGGTCAAGGTCAGATGATCATCCAAGACAGGATTCGACAGTATGGAGCAAGCCCTGGGATCAGTGTGGAGATCAGGCAAAAGCTCACGTGGTGGAAGAACACACTGAAGGCTTAGACACATATACAACTTTGAAGAAAAACAAGAGATGAAGAAACTACTTACCTCTACAATGTCGTCATCAAACAACAACCAAAACTCATGACTCTTAACTATTGCAATGTAATGGCCTCGATTTGGACCACTAAAATAAAGCAAAAGTTAATTCTAGTAAATGTTTATTAATATTACTTTTTCTAAACCCAAAATTTAATGTTTCATAAAACATTTAAATAGATTAAAAAATCTTAACCTATTCTCCGTTCTGCATTGATCTGTACTCCATTTAATTAAAAAAATTTAAAAAATACCAAGAATTACCAGTGTTTTTTAAAGGTATGCTATTCAAATTAATATATTTGTAAAAATTTTACATTTCTTTATCATGATTTTTCACATATGCCTCTATGAAAGATTTAAATAAACGTATTAGCATTATGAGGAGAAGAAAGATTGTCTTAGCCAGAATAAGCATGTTCTGCACAGAACACACAGAATAATGCATACGGAAGGATCTCTAAGTCTTATACTGTATGGCAATAGTTTTCTCTTGAAGAATGATCTCAATATATTCCTCGAAAGGGCAAAGATACTAAATTCATGATTCAGAAATTCAAAAATAAAAAATAAAAAAATTTATACATTTAAAAAAATTTCTTTCTCTTTTATAATAACTGCTTTAAAAAGGACATGGCAAGAAACCACAATAGCTAATTAGAGGGAGAGAACAGAAGGGAATGCCCTGCCACAGTGACAGGGTGGGGTGGGGGGAGATGGGATTGGGGGAGGATGGGAGGGATGCTGGGTTTACTGGTGGTGGAGTATGGGCACTGGTGAAGGGATGGGTTCCCGAACTTTGTATGGGGGAAGCATAAGCACAGATGTGTATAAATCCGTAACTGTACCCTCATGGTGATTCATTAATTAAAAATAAATAAATTTATTAAAAAAAAAAAGGACATGGCAAAGAGTTTAACCTCTACCAGTTTAAGTATGATTCATTTTAAGTAATTTGAAATAATGACTCTATAACTGATACCACAGAACTTAAAATTAATTCAACACTATGCATTCTTTATGGTGCATGCTATTTTAACAGTAAGGACCTCATGCATCAGAAGAGCCACTAGGATGTCGCAAATCTTTTGATCTGCATGTGAAATAAATTTTAGGTAATAAAATGACATGAAAGAGTACTTTTTCACTCACCTCAAAGCCTCAAAACTTGTTTCAAGAAATATCTAATGCCAAACTAATCTGCTTTCGCTGTTTCAGCTAGAGTCTTGTATTTTGTAGTGAGACAGTAAGAAATACTCTAATTTTAGAGAGGTGAGAAAAAGTGAAAAAATCCTAGTAGGGTTGAGGAACAGTGCCTCAGACTAAGGCTGACAGCAGATCTGAGTGGAAATGTGAAAAGGTTAGGCAGCTGTTTCCTTTGGCAACAAGTCTGAAAAAGGGTGTATAAGAGCAAGTTACAAAAACTAAAATTAAGATGAAGAGTGGAGGCTAACAAAAGGAATGAACTTTCATTTGAGGAAGCTGTTTACTGCAGACTTGGATTCTGAACCTAAGACATGTTCAGTTGTGCATATACGTGTGCCGAGTGTTTGCAAACACCTGTGCTGATTGCTATGGAAAGAAAAGACTACAAGAAAACTATCCCAGAGACATGACCAACCCTGTTGAAGCTCCAAAGCCAGAACACAGGGCAGAGCAGGAGATGACCATAGTAACAGCATGGAAAAACCACATCCAGTAGGAGAGAGGAACAAACTGAGAGACCCAACACTGATCACACAGTGAGCTGAGTCTGAATAGTTTATGGGATGATATCAAACAATGCAGCAAATATTTCTTGGCAGTCTCAACTACACACCAGCACTGGTGGCAGAAAATGAGTGAGGTATATTAGTATTAGCATTCTGAACATGAGATGCCTTGCTAGTTAGAGCATAAGGGCAAATGTAAGCCCTTTCCCTGATAAATCTTAAAGAAGGGCTGGAGAGACAGTACAGTGGGGACAGTGCTTCCTTATGGACACCTGAGTTTAATTCCCAGAACCACAGTCTCCTGAGCTCCAGTGTACCACTAGAGTGATCCCTGAATACAGTCTGGGTGTGGTCCAAAAGCAACAACAATGAAACTTTCAAAAGAGAAAAAGGGTTTCAAGTACTATTACTTTTGCTAGCACAACAATTATTTCCTGTTAAGATGTGCTGATTTTCATCAAGAAAACAGGCACTGCATACCATAAGCAGTAAGTCATGGTGAGCAGTATGCCCCACTTTCTCCCCCTGCTGTGCCCCCTCCCCCCACACTTGAATAGAGACACGGATGGGAGACTGAGGCTGCAGAGAAGGACCCTGGAGACCAGGGAGCAGCGAGGTCTTCCAGTGAGATGTGACAGCGGAATCAGGAGAGAGCAGAAAGAAGGTAGCAGACAACGTGTAATGATGGTGAGAGACATAGAAGAGCGGGAAAGGGGGCCGTGGGCAAGGGCCCGCTGAGAATCTGACCAGAAGGTTTTCCACTGAGGTCAGTTCACATTTCCGGGCAATTTTCTAGAGCATTCTGACTGCTGAGATTGAAGAAATGGGTAGAGGGATGGCAAGATAAATTTCAAGTATTTGTGCAAACCTGTACTCAATAAATGACTGATGGTAACACTTGCAGGAGAAGCAAGTGAAGGCAAAAAAAGAATTTGTTAAAAAAAAAAAAAGGAAAATGGTCAATAGATGGTCAATAGTCTAAGGGTTTGGGTTAGAGAGAGTACAGCATGGGGGATATTTTTACTTGCAGGCCTGAGTTCAATCCCTGGCACACCAGGCATGATTCCTGAGCAGAGAACCAGGAGTAAGCTATGAAACAGTGATCTCTCTCTCTCTCTCTCTCTCTCTCTCTCTCTCTCTCTCTCTCTCTCTCTCTCTCTCTCTCTCTCTCTCTCTCTCTCCTCTCTCTCTCTCTCTCTCTCTCTCTCTCTCTCCCTCTCTCTCTCCTCTCTCTCTCTCTCTCTCTCTCTCTCTCTCTCTCTCTCTCTCTCTCTCTCTCTCTCTCTCTCTCTCTCTCTCTCTCTCTCTCTCTCTCTCTCTCTCTCTCGTGCAGCCATTCAAGAAGATCTGGTCTAATTTTAGTAGCGGAAAACGTCATTGAATTTGAAGAAACAGTTGAAGAACAGCAGGCAGAGTCAAGGATGCAAACTGTTTTTATTATTGCTATTACTAAACAGTAATAATAACTTAAGTGACTTGCTCCTAATACTTTTACTCCTAATAGTTCAGAGAGGTGGTCATACTATTTGTTTGATAGAAGAAAAAATCGTGGATTTATGATGAAGTCACACTAGTCAGAAATGGCAGGTTTCTCCCACTCTAAAGCCTCTGGTTTGAAGCAATGCCCATGAATTTATTGAGTTACACGAACTTGCCTTCATATACCACACTCTTAACTTTAATACAAAAAGCTCCCCCAAAATGAAAGAGATGATTTCTGGGGATAGAATGCCAATAAATGCAGATGGAAGCGACTGAATGTCAGAACCATCACCTTTTTCCAGATGCTGTTAAGAGATTCTGAGTAGAAAGCTGGGAGAGACAGCAGGATATGAGGAAGCTGGGATTTCAGCTGGATAAACATGCTGTTATTATACAAGTTTTGAAAAACCAGGCAGGAAAGGGTGAGTGCCCAATTTTAAAATTATAGGAAATCTTGGAATAGAGATGAATATCCTGTCACAGACGCCCAAATATACGGCCACTTAATATCTGACAAAGGAGAAAGAAATGTGAAGTGGAACAAGAAAAGCCTCTTCAACAAGTGCTGCTAGGAAAACTGGATAACTACATGCAAAAAAATGAACTCTGACCTCTGTCTAATGCCAGCACAAGTCAGATCAAAGTGAATTAAAGACCTCAACATCAGACATGAATCTATAAGGTACATAGAAGAAAATGTAAGCAAACTCTCCATGACATTGAAGCTAAAAGCATCCTTAAGGATGAAACAGCACTGACCATGCAAGTGGAAGCAAATATAAACGAATGGGACTACATCAAACTAAGAAGCTTCTACACTTCAAAAGAAACAGTGACTGAAATACAAAAGAGCCCACAGAATGGGAAAGAATATTTACCCATTACCCATCTGATAAGGGATTAATATCCAGGATATACAAGACACTAGTAGAATTGTATAAGGAAAACCCTCCAACCCCATCAAAAAATGGGGAGAAGAAATGAACAGAAGTTTCCTCAAAAAAAAAAATATATACAAATGGCCAAAAGGCACATGGAAAAATGCTCCAAATCTCCAGTCATCAGAGAGATGCAAATCAAAACAATGAGATATCAACTCACACTTCAGAGACTGGCACACATTCAAAAGAACAAAAGCAACTAGTGCTGGTGTGGATGTGGGGGAAAAAGGGACGACTCTCTTTCACTGTTGGCGGGAATGCTGACTGGTCCAGCCTTTTGGAAAACAATACGACAGTCCTTCAAAAACTAGAAATTGAGCTTCCATATGACCCCGCAATACCATTCCTGGGAATATATCCCAAGGATGCAAAAAAGCACAGTAAAAATGACATCTGTCCCTATATGTTCATTGCAGCACTGTTCCCAATAGCCAAAATCTGGAAACAACCCAAGTGCCCTAGAACAGATGACTAGTTAAAGAAACTCTGGTATATCTACACTATGGAATACTATGCAGCTGTTAGAAGAGATGAAGTCAAGAAATTTGCTTATAAATGGATAGACATGGAGAGCATCATAGTAAGTGAAAGGAGTCAGAAAGAGAGGGACAGACACAGAAGGACTGCATTCATTTGTGGAATACAGAATAACATAACATGAGGCTGACACCCAAGAACAGTAGGTACAAGGGCCAGGAGGATTGCCCCATAGCTGGAAGCCTGCTTCATGAGCAGAGGGTAGAAGGCAGATGGAATAGAGAAGAGATCAGTAAGAAAATGATGGCTGGAGGAACCAGTTGGGATGGGAGATGTGTGTTGAAAGTAGATAATGGACCAAACATGATGACCTCTCAGTATCTGTTTTGCAAGGCATAATGCCCAAAAGTAGAGAGTATGGGGAATATTGTCTGCCATGGAGGCAGGGGGAGGATGGGAAAGGGGGGGTATACCGGGGATATTGGTGGTGGGGAATGTGCACTTGTGGAGGAATGGGTGTTTGATCATTGTGTGATTGTAACCCAAACATGAAAGCTTGTAACTATCTCACAGTGATTCAATAAAATTAAAAAAATAAAATTACAGGAAATCTTATGCATTAAATAACATGCTTTAAAGGCAAAAATGCAGTTCAAACCCTTTTTGAGTCATTTTATAAATAACAGTTTTTATAAATAAAAGTTGCTGCACTAAGTTAACAAGGAAAAAAACATACTGATTGGTAAAAATCAGAAAAATGGTAATTGGGACTGGAGGGTTAGTAAAGCAGGTAGGGCGTCTGACCTGCACACAATCAACCTGGTTTTGCTTCCAGCATCCCATATGGTCCCCAAGCCCCACAAGGAATGATCCTTAGCACACAGCAAGGAGTAAGCCCTGAACACAGCCGGTGTGTTCCCAATCCCCCACCCCCAAAATAAGAATGATGATTGAAGATTTTTACCAATAACCAAAAATAGAAAAACTAAACAGCTTCACAATTTTCTGACTACTATATAAATAATTTGACTAAAAGTTAAGTCTAGGCAATATACATGATTTTAATATACTGATGTTTTAAAGAGGAAACAGAAAACACTGTTTTGAAACAGAACTCTCTGGTCCTGAGGCAATGAAGGATGGAGTTTGTAAAAGCTCTTCTTTCCTTTCAAATCACCCTCCACCACTCTCACAGGCTTGACCTGGCAACTTAAGATTCCCCCAAAACCCCACAGAGGTGCATTACCTTCCACAGTGAACCACGACGGCAACAAGGTCGTACATTCGGTCAGGGTTGGTTGCATCACCTGAAGTGTTAAACAGACGAAGTTCTAAAGGAAAAACTACCCGGTAAGAAAGTTTTGTGTATCGATGAAGCTGATCCATGTATTTGAATCTCTTAAGGTGTAGAGCTAGGATCATGGGTAGTTTTTTAACTTTCATCCTGTTAAAAATAAAATGAAAACAGAAGCTCATAAAAGACATTCGCCACATCTCAAACACTTATCTCACTTTATGATTCCACTTTACTGTTAACAGTCACTATGTATTTCTACCAATTATTTTGCACTGGCAAAGTAACAGGCTGAATGTCTTCAGGCTAGCCTGCCTCAACCATTACCACCAAATCATTTGATCCAACATTCAACAAGGCTCCAGGACAGCTGGAATGCCAGCAGAACTTCATTAAGAAACATGTATCTCTAAAAGACGGGTCCTTTGTTATATAGCTAAATATACATGATGCTTATAATTGGTGGAAGAAAGCTAATTCCTTTGGATACGATTGGAAATAGAAATCTATTTTGTTCCTTCTCTATAAAACACAGGAACATGAAGAGTGTAAGAGGAGAAAAACATTAAAAATCATGCCCATAGTGGCAAAAGGGATAATATAGCAATTAAGGTGTGGGTCCAATCCCTAACAAACCAGATGATCCACCAAGTCCACCAGGAGTGATCCCTGAATACAGAGCCATGGGCCAGAGGATAATAGAGTAGGTAGGATGTTTGCCTTTCATGTATCTACCGGAGTTCGATCCCTAGCACCCCATCTGATTCCCTGAACACGACTAAGAGTGATATCTGAGTACAAAATCAGGAGTAAGTCCTGAGCACAGCCGGGTATAATGCCCGCCCCTCTCCCCCTCTACCCCACAAACAAAACTTTAAGTGCAGAGCCAGCTGGATGTGGTCCAAAACCCAAACCAAAACAACAACAAAAAGACATGTTATAAAGGTGGTTTGCCATATTAGAAATAAATCCATTCTTAAAAATAATGAGTGTACAAATAAAATAATCTAGAAATTTAGGATTATTTTAATTGTGGAACACATGCTAACCTTATTATGCTTTTAAATGTTATTTCTCCCAGAGACTAACTTTATACCACATTCCTTAAAATGGTATATTTGTGGAGCTTAATTCATGTTATACCCCTGGGACAAATTACTGCTCTCTCCAGTTTTCCATCAGAATGTTAAAGATTTACTTCACATATATACAGTTTATTCCACTTCAAAGCACTTAAATGATCAGTGCCTTCTTGCAGAGTTTAGTTGCTTGGTAGGTAAATCATTTCATTCATTTTACTTCTCCACTAGCAACAGGCTTGGAACATGATAAATACTTGACAAAACGTACAAAACTGAATCTTCTGTACTCAGTAAATCTAACATATTTCATAATTAAAAAAATTTTTCTAAGTCACTGCCTCTAGTAAATTTTCCTAAATTATATATAACATTACAGTGAATCTGGATTCTACATATCTTAAAAGAGATGGATAGCCTGAACTTCAGAAATATTTTCTGATCTTCTAACCTGACTTTTGAAAAAAATTAGCAAAAGTAAATTTAAACATGTAATCATCTTGGAAACCAATCTAGCAATAAGACTTAAGAGCATCTGTGGGCTTACCCTCAATAATCCCAAATTTAGAAATTTAATTATGTCATCTCAAATACAAGATTGTTGAGAAAAATTCATTCCTAGAATTATCTCATATTATGGCACAGTGAGAAAAATCCTAATGATTCATCAATAGGAAATGTCAAAATAAATTACTATTAAAACAGGGTATTATGCAACTTTAAACAATGCTGACAATGGAAACTTAGAAATGGCATCAGAAAACATAGCAAGTGAAAAAGTGAAGATACAATACTATATGCACAAGCAAACTATAAAATATCAGATATTTGATTCAACTCATGTAGAGTTGATTTTTAAAAGTTTATGAAACAACAAATCCAAAGCACCTTTGAAAATTTCCAGTGGAGTAAAGATCCAGAAGAAAAATTTTCTCAGTAGTAGATAATTGTCAATGTAATCAATGGCAGTTAAGATTAAGGAAGTGGGCTAGCAGTTAGGAAAGCTGTGCCTTCAGAAATTAAGAACAGAAGGAGGATATCTAAATGGAGAAAAGAAAAAAAATCTAAACACTAGCTAAGATTAACAAAATAGGCTTGACCAGACATCACACAATGAGTATGACTGCCACTAACAGACACATCCCAAAGGAAGTACTTTTGGCTACCACAGGAAACCAAATGCTCGTGGGAGTAAAAGTGACAATGTCAAAAAGAAGTATCTGTGTAGCCATATTTCAAAAGGAAAGCTTAAATTTTTGTCCATATTAAAATAGTACCTGGGGCTGGAGCGATAGTACAGTGGATAGGACATTTCCCCAGCATCCCATATGGTCCCCCGAGCACCACCAGGAGTAATTTCTGAGTACAGAGCCAGGAGTTACCCCTGAGCATCGCTGGATGTGACCCAAAGAAGCCAAAAGAAAAAAAAAAAAAAGAACAGAAAATAGTACCAGAAGCAAAGAAGATACCACACATGTGCACACAAGTAAGGAGCCTAGATTTCATTACGCAGGTTTTATAGAGGGTAGGAGGAGACAGAGTGATTTCCTCTCAAAACACCTATTGCAGCACCTCCAAGGAATTTATAGGATTTTGGCTTTCCTGCAAATCAAACTTGTGTGGAGAAATGGTCAACAAAAAGAGTGCTGAATTTCTGTCATCTGGAAATAAGTGTTTTAGAAAGATGCCATGGGTTCAATAAAAAGCACACTGAAGAGAAAATAGGATACCAAGCATTCTTTTCATTTTAGTTATTTATCAAGTCTGAATTAAGTGTTGACGGCACCCTTTTCCTTTATACATACATATATATATGCATATATATATAACTGAATCACCGTGAGATAGCTACAAAACTTTCATGTTTTTCAGTCATACAATGATCGACCACCCATCCCTCCACCAGTGCACATTCTCTACCACCAATGTCCCCAGTAATAATCCCTCCCCCCTTTCCAACCCTCCCCCTGCCTCTATGGCAGACAATTTCCCCATATTTTTGCTCTACTTTTGGGCATTATGGTTTGCAATAGATACTGAGAGGCTATCATGTTTGGTCCTTTATCTACTTTCAGTGCACAACTCCCATCCTAAACAATTCCTTCAACTGTCACTGACTTAGAGATCAGATCACTTCTCTATTTCAGCTGCCTTATTCCCCAGCTCATGAGACAGGCTTTCAACTATGGAGCAATATTCCTGGCCCTTGTGTATACTGTCCTTTGATGTCAGTCTCATATTATTTTATTTTATATTCCACAAATGAGTGCAGTCATTCTATGTCTCTCTCTCTTTCTGACTCATTTTATGATACTCTCCATAACCATCTACTTAAAAGCAAATTTCTTAACTTCATCTTTCCTTACAGCTGCATAATATTCCATTGTGTAGATGTACCAAAGTTTCTTTAGTCGTCTATTCTCAGGCACTCGGATTGTTTCTAGATTCTGGCTATTGTGAACAATGAACATACAGGTGCAGAAGTCATTTCTACTATGCTTTTTTTGCACCCTCGGGATATATCCCCAGAAGTAGTATTGTGGGGCAATATGGAAGCTGAATTTCTAGTTTTTGAAGAAATGTCTATAATTGTTTTCCAAAAAGGTTGGACCAGTCAGCCTTCCCACCAACAGTGAAAGAGTTCCTTTCTCCCCCATATCCATGCCAACACTGGTTGCTTTTGTTCTTTTGAATGTCTGCCAGTCTCTGTGGTGTGATATCGCATTGTTGTTTTGATTTATATCTCCCTGACAATTAGCGATGTAGAGCTTTTCCTCATGTACCTTTTGACCATTTTTATTTCTTTTTTTCAGGAAGCTTCTCTTCATTTCTCTTCCCCATTTTTTGATGGGGTTGGAGGTTTATTTCTTGTACAGTTCTACTAGTGTCTTGTATATCCAGGATATTAACCCCATATCAGATGGGTAGCACTGTAGTCCCACTGTTTATTTGCTCAAGCGAGCACCAGTAACATCTCCATTGTGAGACTTGTTGTTACTGTTTTTGGCATATCGAATACGCTATGGGTAGCTTGCCAGGCTCTGCAGTGCGGGTGGGATACATTCCATAGGCTCTCTCTGTATTTTGGTCAGTTCCTTCTAAGGTGCGAAAGTTTCTTAGTTTAATGTAGTCCCATTTGTTTTGTTTCTACTTGCTCGGTCAGTGGTGTTTCATTCTTAAAGATGCTTTTAGCTTCAATGTCACGAAGGGTTGTCCCTGTATTTTCCTCCATGTACCTTATGGATTCAGGTCTGATATTGAGGTTTTTAATCTACTTTGATATGACTTTTGTTCCTAGCATTAGACAGAGATCAGAATTCATTTTTTTGCAGGTAGCTGTACAGTTTTCTCAGCACCACTTGTCAAAGAGGTTTTTCTTGTTCCACTTCTCATTTCTTGCTCCTTTATCAAGGACTTAGTGATCATAGATTTGAGAGTCTGGGACAGAATATTCAATTCCGTTCCATTGGTCCGCGGGTCTGTTTCTAGTCCAATACCATGCCGTTTTAATTACTATGGCTTTGTAGTACAGTTTGAAGTTGGGGAAGGTGATGCCACCCAACTTCTTTATCCCAAGAAGTTGGGATACTTAGCTATTTTTAGCTATTTGTGGGGGCTTATTGTTCCATATGAATTTCAGGATTGTTTTGTCTACTTCTTTGAAAAATGTGTCATAGGTATCCTGATAGGGACCACATTAAATCTGTATAGTGCTTGGGGAGTATTGCCATTTTGATAATGTTAATCCTCTTTATCCATGAGCAGGGGATTTGTGTATTTCTTACCGGTAGGTCAATGTTGTCAACTCCATCCCACAACATCCCCCAACATTTCCCTTCTTGGTAACCTGACTTCAGTCACCAGAGTCCAAGAGTTTACTTTCATTCCTTATCATTTACTTCCTTTATATACAACAAAGCCAAAAATTAGCCCACGTTTGCTCCTTACTTCTCAAATGGATTTTACTTAACGCAACACGACTCCCTTTAATTCTATTCAAGTTGTAGCAAGAAAGGATTTCCTTGCTTGTATGTGCATATTCCAGAGTGTGTGTATATGTGTGTATGCATGCATAAGTGTACACATATACAGCATCTTGATCCATTCATCTGTTGTTGGGGATTTGTATTATACCAAGATCTTGGAAACTATAAACAATGCTGCAATGAACATGGGTCTGCACGTAATTTTGCATTAATGTTTTTTTGAACTCTTGTGGTAAATGTCAAGGGGTGGAACTTACGGGTAATATGCTGATTCTATTTTTAAGTTTTTGAAAGGTCTTTGCTCTGTTTTCAATTGCTGAAATGGAGAACATTCTGATCATGAATGAGTGAGAATTCCTTTCTCACCAAATCTCCACCAGCAGTAGCTGCTTCCAAATTGCACTTCCCAAGAGTTCAATAGGAATGCTATAATCAAGAAGTCTGTAGGCAGAGAAATTCTGGAAATCTAGATAAGATCGTTTTTTTTCTCCCCAATTTTATGGCTTTTCTTAAAGACTACAATATTAAATATGAATGAATTATAGAAAAAAAATTTTTTGGGGGGGTCACACCTGGCAATGTGCAGGGGTAACTCCTGGCTCATGCACTCAGGAATTACTTCTGGAGGTGCTCGAGGGACCATTGGTATGCTGGGAATTAAACCCGGGTGGGTGGCATGCAAGACAAACGCCCTACCCACTGTACTATCGCTCCAGCACCTAGAGAAAATTTTTATTAAAAAGTCATTTTATTCTGGAATACTTGCCTGTTAGCACATTCATGACATTTCCAGAAATTGTTCTTCAGCTTCTTAAAATAATGGAACTTTTTCTTTTTTGCTTTTTGGGTCACACCTGGAGATGCACAGGGGTTACTCCTGGCTCTGCACTCAGGAATTACTCCTGGTGGTGCTCAGAGGACCATATGGGATGCTGGGAATTGACCCCAGGCTGGCTGCGTGCAAGGCAAATGCCCTAACTGCTTTGCTATCACTCCAGCCCCTGAAATTTTTTTAAAATTTATTTTAATACAAACATCGATGTCTTCTGAATGGTAGTGCAACTTTACCATGCACATTTTTAAACTGTGGCAAAATACAAGTAACCACTGTACTGACTTAAAAAAAAATTTTTTTTTTGTTGCATCACTGTGAGAACAGTTACAAAGCTTTCCAGTCTAAGTCTCCGTCATACAATGATCAAACACCTATCCCCTCACCAGTGCACACACTCCACCACCGAGAACCCTTCCCCCGCCTATGTAGCAGATGATTTCCATCTTACTCTCTCTCCGCTTTGATCTGATTCAATATTTCGACAAAAGATCCACCATTATTATTTGGAAGTTCCCCCAACATTTAGACCTGCCAAAAAGGCATCATTAGATAATTTGTCTTCGATTCTGATAAAGACCATTTTGAATTTCTGATATTTTAGTAGTAAGTCTGGAGGGATTTCTACCAAAAGCTGCTGGATTCCAAGATTGTTTTGTGTGCCTCTGGGATCATGGCTGTTCAGGAGCCAGGAGCCATTTGTGGGCGGCAACTCAGGGCCTTGTTGGGGCAGGGAGAGGGGCTGGTTCCACCCCCCCCATCCCGTGAGGCCCTGCATGTCACATCACATCACATCACATCACTGCAGTCTCATACCTGGCTGTCCAATAGGCTCTGAAAAGGTGGCTGGGGAGAAAAGGCAGAAGGGACAAACACCTTTCCCCATCTGAGGTGGCATGGTGCCGTAGTTTACTGCTCAGTGCAGATGCATTTCTGCCAGAAGCCGCTGGGTTCCTAGATTGGTCTGTGTGCCTCTGGGATCATGGCTGTTTAGGAGCCAGGAGCCATTCATGGTTGGCAACTTGGGGCCTCATCGGGGTGGGGAGAAGGGCCGGTTCCACCCCCCATCCCTCGAGGCCCCACGTGTCGCTGCTCTTTCTCCAGTTTTGGGCAGGGGCAGACATCTTTTATTTTCCATTGCTCACTTTGTATACCAGGAAAGATCGAAGGAATAGTCCTGTAGCCAGTCGCATACTGTAGGCATGCTTGTAGAAGCTCATGGTCGCCAGGATTCCATCTGGAGAAGGTGGGGAGACTACATCTACTCCATCTGGGGGTCCCAGAGATATTGGCTCGGTATGGAGCCCAGAGAATTCTCCGGTGTTGTCGTACCCGCCGGTTTTCTTCACTGCTGAGTGCAGCAGGATGGTGCCAGGGGTGAGCTGAGGGCATGACTTCTCGCATCAGGGGTGGGCGGGGAGCCAGTAGGAACTTCCCGGTTTCAGCTCCACCACGTGGTTCAGAGAAATAGTCCTGATAGCCACATACTGGAGCCATGCTTATAGAAGCTCATGGTCACTGGGATTCCATCTGAAAGGTGGGGAGACTGCACCTGCTCCATCTGGGGGTCCCAGAGATACTGGCTCGGTATGGAGCCTGGAGAATTCTCTGGTGTTGTGGTGCCCGCTGGTTTTCTTCACTGCTGAGAGCTACTGACATTTTTTTTTTTTTAACTGAGTCACCGTGAGATAGTTACAAAGCTTCCCTGTTTGAGTTTTGGTCATATGATGATCATACACCCATTCCTTCACCAGTGCACATTTTCCACCACCAAAATCCCCAGTATCCCCTCTGCCCCAGCCCAATCCCAACCTTTCCCCTGACTATGTAGCAGGCAATTTCCACAATATTCTCTCTCTACTTTGATCACATTCAGTATTTTGACACCAATCCTACCTTTATTACTTGGAATTTTCCCACCACCACTCAAAGCTGCTGAAAAGGCAATGCTAGAAAATTTGTTTTGTATTGCTTGTTATGGATAGCATACAATGTCATGCAGCCCCAAGAGTGGCCGTATGCTGCTGGAATTCTAAAATTTTAATAATCGCAGTCTGGAGAGATTTCTGCAGCAAGCTGTTCAGTTCCAAGATTCGTGTGTGTATCTCTGGATCATGACCATTTGGGAGCTCAATAAGTAGCCAGGGGGAAAGGGGAGGGCGCATTTTGTAGGCGTCACCTCAGTACTACCAGAACGGGGGGAAGGAGAATGGCAGGCTCCTCCCCTGTCCTGTGCAGCCTGGCATTTGCCACTACTCCCCCCGCCTACCTTGAGTTCTGGAAGATGGTGGCCGTCAGGATTCCTAGGGGGCAGGAGGAAGGACAGCATCTGTTCCTGTCTGGAGTAGCCTGGCCAAAATAGCCTATTGCAAGGCCCAGAGGCATCTCTGTAACGAGTTGCTCGGTCTCGAGATTTGTTTGTGTGTCTCTCTGTACTGACTACTTCTGCCTCTTCATATAATTAGAATCATACAGAATTTGTCATTCTGCAACAGACTTATTTAACATTATTTAACATAATGCCCTCCAAGTTCACTCACTGAACAAGACAGGATTTCCTTCTTCACTCATCTATAGATATGTACTTAAGTTGCCTTCACCTCCTGGTTATCACGAATAGTGCTGCAATAAAGAAAGAAATACTATATCTCTTTGAGAATCTTCTTACATCAATTTTTTTCAGAGACATGACTGGAAAGACACTAGATCCTATGGAGAGTCTAGTTTTAATATTCTGGAAAACCTTCATTGTTTTTAATAGTGGCTGTAACATTTTACATCCTCATCAATAGTGAAAAAGGGCTCCAATTCTGCCACACCCTCATTAAGCACCATTTCTCTATTTTTCTGGACGGTGGCCATCCAAACTGTCATGTAGTGGATTCTCACTAGACCCATCATGAAGATTAGCAATTTTCACTTTTTCATAGGCTTGTTGATCTTAGATTCTTCCCTGGAAAAGTGTATATCTTACTGTAGGATAACATGGGGTTTGTCCTTTTAGCCTTGCCACAGGGAACTTAGTTTACCTTAGAGCAATGCCCTTTCTGTATGGATACAGGAAGACAGTTAATATTATGCTTTGTAACTTGGGAACTGATTGACTCCAATAATATTTACTCCTGGGCATCTGCTTTCCTAGCACCCCAAAATCAGAGTCCCGATGAGGGACGGAATAGACCCAGGGCAAGCTGTGAGCTACCCTGGCATCGAAATGGGCCAGGCCAAAGCACCACAATACTCAACTATAAGTTGAGAGCATGGTCATAGACAAGTGCTGTCTATCATAGACAAGTGCTGTCATGATCCAAAAGTAACAATGAGACTAGGCCTGATGACTGTGGTCTGGAATATATAGTGAATGTCCTCAGGAAGAAACAAACTTTAAGTTTATATCTCTTATTGTGCTCATACAGAATGACATTGCTAGAAATATTAGACGTAAATTTACTATAATTATTTACGCGGATTACTAGCTGAGGAAGGAAGAAAGGGACACACCCTTATTTGGACTCCACCCTTGAGCAGATCTCCTAGTAATCTCATCAAAATCCTTAGATGAAATTTTGTTAATCTCCTTGAGAAATGGTCTTACCCTTCTTTGTTGATTTGTTAATGTTCAACCCACCTTTGTGTCACCACCCTATATAATTTGCTATATAAACTAAGACTGTGAGGGCACTGGGGGGAGACAGAAGAAGACGACAGGGGAGACAGAAGAGACAGAGAAGGAGACACACGAGAGGACACAGGAGAAGAACAGAGAAGACACCGAAACAGAGACAGAGAGAGTCGAAGAAACCACAGAAGAGACTTCAGAGACAGACAGACAGACAGAAGAGAGCACAGCGGCACACACAGAAGCAGAGCACAAGAAAAGCCGTCCCTATCCGGTCCTTATACAGCGGCTCGAGAACACCGAATGCGAAAACACTGAACGTGAGCGGCGTGTGCGAAAGAGAACTGCCCTGAGTGCCCTCGGACAACGGAATCTCCCCCTCCCTCGAGCGCCGCCCCTTGTGATTTGATATTTTTTATTTGATATCAAAAGATTTGATATTCTTTTGCCCTCTCAACGAGGTTTTCTGTTGAGCTGCAGGAATTCTTTATATATTTCCATAACTAACACTACTAAATATGTAGTTTTCCTGTTCCATAAGTATTCTGCAAATATTGTCTCTTATTCATGCCTCTTCATTCCTTTAATGTTTCTTTAGCTACGTATACGTTTTTAAGTTTGATGTAGTCCCATCTGTCCACTTTGCAAAATGGGACCAGGGGCCTGGGGCTACTCCAGATGTCTGACCTGGTGGTGTGGGTATGACCTGGTGGCTCAGGCGGAGCTAGGGAGTTCTGGGCATGACAGTGCTGTTGGCATCCAGGGCCACTCCTGTGGTGATGGGACAAGTTGGTGGTGCCGGAGATGGTACTTGGGACCTTGGATGTGCTAAGCAGGCATGCGACCATTTAAGTCAAACCCTTCGGCCTCATTCCCATTCATCTATTTGAGCTTTTGTGCTATATGCAGATATTACCGCCCAATCCAATACCATGAATTTTCCTTTTCTACCCCTCTGAGAAGTTTCATAGTTTCAGATTTTTGTCTTCAATTTTGACTTCATTTTTGAATATGGCATAAGGTACATTATACCTTTCTGGTGTGGACAACCAGTTTACCTAACATCACCTGTTAAAAAAGATTATTTTTAATCCCAGAAGATGACTTTGGCACACTGGAAGATCCCAGGTTATTCCTGGGATTCCCATTCTGTCCCACTGTTTGATATGTCTATCTTTATGTCAGTACTGCACTGCTTTCATTACTTTGCTTTCACATTTCTAAGTCAGGAAATAAGAGGTACTCAGCTTTTTCCTTTGCTCTTAAATGTTGCTTTGGGCATTTGGGTTATTTGTGGTTCCATGAAAATTTTACAATTGTTTCCTCCATTTCTATGAAACATTCTATTGGAATTTTTTGACAGGGGCTTCACTACATGTGCAGAATTTTTTTTTTTTAGTTTGCACTTTTAATATTAAATCTTTCAATCTAAGAGCAAAGAATACTTTTCCATCTATTTGTGTTTTCTTCAATTTCTTTCAACAATGTGTTATAGTTTTCAAAGTACGGGTTTTTTTCTTTTGCTTTTTTGGGTCATACCTGGTGATGTAACAGGGATTACTCCTGGCTCATGCACTCAGGAATCACTCCTGGCGGTGCATGGGGGACCATACGGGATGCTGGGAATCAAACCTGGGTTGGCCGTGTGCAAGGCAAATGCCTTACCTGTGGTGCTATCATTCCAGCTCCAGAGTACAGGTTTTCAAGCCACGGAGTTAAATTTATTCCTAGATATTTATTTCTTCTTGATATAACTGAAAATAAGATTTTTCTCAATTTCTCTAATGTTCACTATTAGTATACAGAAATGCAGTTGATTTGTGTGTATGGATATGCAACTTTACTGAAATTAAATAGACTTTTAGTGGCACACTTTAGGGTTTTTATATATAATACCATAACTTCTGCACATCATGACAATTCTACTATTTCCTTTCCAATTTATATGCCTTTAATTGCCCCATAGCTGGAAGTCTGCTTCATGAGCGGAGGGGAGAAGGCAGATGGAATAGAGAAGGGATCACTAAGAAAATGATGGCTGGAGGTATCAATCAGGATGGGAGATGTGTGTCAAAAGCAGATAATGGACCAAACATGATGACCTCTCAGTGTCTGTGTTGCAAGCCATAATGCCCAAAAGTAGAGAGAGAGTATGGGGAATATTGTCTGCCATGGAGGCAGGGGGAGGGTAGGAAAGAGGGGGTATACCGGGGATACTGGTGGTGGGGAATGTGCACTGGTAGAGGGATGGATGTTTGATCATTGTGTGATTGCAACCCAAACATGAAAGCTTGTAACTATCTCATGGTGATTCAATAAAACTTTTTTAAAAAAATTATATGCCTTTGTTTTTTCTCTTTCCTAACTGCTTGGCTCAGACATCTAATGCTGTGTTGAAAAAAAAGTTGTGACAGAAGACATTCTTACCTTGTTCATGATCTTAGAGGAAAAGCTGAATTTTTGACGTTAACTATGGGTATTTCATGTCTGGTCTTTCTTAAATTGACCTAGTTTCACCTATGTTCAATATAACTCCAACAATTTCCTTCTACTCCTGTTGTACTGGGTGTTTCGATCATGAGAAAGTGCTTCACCTCATGCCTTTTCTGCATCCACTGAGATGATCAGTGTTTCTTTCCATCAAGACAAGAATGTTTTTATGTTTCAGATTTCTGTTTCTCTAACTATGATCTCTATAACAGAGTCTTATCCTGCTGTTCTGAAACTACAGATAGTTTTTTAAGAGATGGTAGGGAATCTCAGAAGTCAATTAATCCAAGAGACTCAAAGTGATGAAATGACTTGCCTAATACCACATTGGAGCTTGTCAGGAGGGATGACACTAGATTCTAGTGATGTCATTTTTGTATTATTCTCCTTCCATGAACTTACTATAGAAATATTCTTTCCTGTGTCTGAAAACCTGCATAGCAGAGCCTGGCAAGCTACCCGTGGCATATTCAATATGCCAAAAACATTAACAATAGGTCTCATTCCCTTAACCCTGAAAAAGCCTCCAGTCGTTGGGAAAGACAAGTAAGGAGAGGCTGCTAAAATTTCAGGGCTGATTGTAACAGAGATGTTACTGGTGCCCGCTCAAGTAAATCGACGAACAAGAGGATGACAGTGATACAGTGATGTCTGAAAATATCTTTGGCATCTGTGTATGTGGGGGGGGAAGGGAGGGCACGGAAGGGTGAGCAGGGTGGGAATATAAATATAAAATATGTTCATCAAGGCATGCATATATATAATCTTCTCTGCAGGAGAGGATTTGTGTACTACAACTACAGGAGTGCAAAGCTCTGTGAGCACAGGAAAGAGAATGAGCATAAGTCCATGTGTGAACACCAGCACCGCAGTCAGGCGTGCAACTCCCAGTCGCGAAGCAATGTGGTAACAAAGGAAAGGTGGGACTAGTACCTTAAAGCACAGTTCGTGAAGAAAGATTAAAACAAGTAGGGCATTTGTCTTGAACATAGTCAACCCTGGTTCAATTTCCAGCATCCCATATGGTCCCACAAGCCAGTGGAGAGTGTAGAGCCAGATAAGCCCTGAGCACTGGGAAGGAAGACTGTAAATCACAGTACCTAAACAAAGATTTTTAAAGAGGAGGAAGAGAGGGAATCTGAAAATAAAATTAGGGGCTAGAAAGATAGTACTGTGGGTAAAGAGCTTGCCTTTCACACCACCAACCCAGGTAAAATCTCTGGCATCCCATAAGGTCCCCTAAGCACTACCAGGAGTGATCCCTGAGCACAGAGTCAGTAGAAGACCCTGAGCACTGCCCGGTATAGTTCAAAAACAAAACTGGAACAATTTTTTTTTTAAATTTAAAAAGTAGGATAAAGAAGCAGTATAGGTACTGTTCATGCAACTATTCTGGGTCTGAGATGGTTTCAAAATAAAAAGGAACAAGAATGATGATGATTCCATCAATGGCTCCCAGAAATGTAATATGAATAATTACACAAGAAACTCTAGGCAGAAACACTGAATGGGAACAGCACAAAAAAGTGGAGTTGAGGCAAGTCTTGAGTACCACTGTTTTCCACTAATGAAGACAATCCCAACTCAGCCCTTACAAAGCAGCAGTGCTCAGGGACTCCCTACTGTGTTGTGTCCTCCATCATACAATCACAAACCCCACGGATTGTCTCCTCACCCCTTCTCATAAAGAGAAACTTTATGTGCCCAGAAAAGTGTCAAAGCCAAATACTCTAACTGCTATTTATAGCTGTTCAAATATCACTTAATGCAGTAAGTCACCTGAGGGAACACAAAGATGTTTTCCTAGTAATAAATGAGTCTTAATAAAAATCAAGAACTGTACACAATCTAAATTTTCGTAAATCACTTTCAGGTCGAAACACCCATCTGTACAACAGCCATTGCCAGAGAATCATTTTAAAACCATCAGGACACTGGATTACCGTTTGTGTGCTTCCTGTTTGCTGCGACATTCTTCACAGTAATATTTATATTCACTGCATAGAGTTTCTGTGTTGCTAAAACCCCTGTATAAAATTTAAAATAAATCTGTGAATCTATACCAGAAAATCATGTATTCATTAAAAAATATTCTAAAGCAATGATAGTGACTGAATTTCAGTGTAAATAGCTCTACACATACCTTAAGCAATGAGTAATAGATGTGTTTTGTTCCACGTCAACAGAAAGGTCTAAGAAATCTTCGTCTTTGCTGCTTATCTGTGAAAATAATAAATTATTCTTGATTTCTTCAAATATCTGAAATCCACATTGTTCCAAAATAATGTAATTATATGCATTCTATACAGTAGTAAATAGATTCTCTTTAGCCAAGTTCAAAAGAAAGCTTCTTGATCTAGGCTGTCCAATGATTTTCATTACATATGCAGGTTAAACATCAACGCACAGATGTTACTCACTCTCACTGATACAGGTGAGTATAATATGAAATTTCACTATTTCCCAAAATCTTGATGTTACTGTAAAGCACAAACATAGCAACATATATTTATTCTTAAAAAAAAAGAACCAGTTGGGAAAAGGTATGATATCTTTATAATTTATTATTTAGGGCAAATAATAAATTGTAAAGGTATCATACCGGGTAAGGCATTTACTTTGCACGCGGCTGACCCAGGTTCAATTCCTCTGACCCTCTTGGAGAGCCCGGAAAGCTACCGAGAGTATTGTGCCTGCACAGCAGAGCCTGGCAAGCTACCCATGACGTATTCGATATGCCAAAAACAGTAACAACAAGTCTCACAATGGAGACATTCCTGGTGCCCGCTCAAGCAAAATCGATGAGCAATGGGATTACAGTGACAGTGATACAGTGATTTAAAGAAAAAAACTTAGGGCTGGGGAGATAGTTCATGTGTTTCAGGACTGATCCTGGCACTGTCTGGTCCCAAGCACAGGGAATGACCCCAGAGCAATGGACTAGGCTGTGATCCAACCCCCTACCCTTCTCAAAGGAAAACTCTTTGCTTAAAATGTCAAAATGTGATCTTCATTTTTGACCTACTTTTGCTTCTTAAATGTTGTCTAGAAAGGAGAGATGGTACAGCGAGGGTCCTGTAAACATCTAAAGCAGCCATGACTTGGGCTGAATCAGAGGCACCACATATGGGCCCCTCAGCATCACTAGGAGTCACTCCTGAGCACAGGGCCAGGAGCAGCCCAAAGCACAGCCAGGTGTGGCCCCAAAAGAAAAATAATAAAACTGCCTGACTTATGTGTACATATATATGTGTGTGACTATATATGTGTATATATATATCCATATGTATACATATATACACATAATTTTTTAAGTAACAACTTAAAAAATGACTTTTTTTCTTGGCAAGTGCAGACATTTATAAGTTCTGTAAATATCAAATATTCATTGGCCTCTTGAATCAGATTTAAGACAGAACAGACACATGTCCCAGGACTGCAGGTGAGGCTGGTAGGGGTTTGAGTGGGGTCATCCATCCTGGGCTGCCACCACCCGACCCTCACCTCTGAGACTACACTCCAGGCCATAGGTCCTGTGGCTGGGGCATTGGGAGGAGACCAAGTTATTACCCAGAGAGGGTCAGAGAAAAAGGTCAAAGAGCTTGAGCAAAAGTGACCTTGCATGGACTATGTTGCTAGTACAATCCTGGGTACCACCTGAACTTCAGGATGCAGCTCTGGTAGTCCTTGAGCACCTGTGTGCGGTGGCCCCCAACACTGCTGGGCAAGACACTAAACTAGTGAAGTCGTAGGCCCCTGCTTGGAAGTCCTTCTCCCCAAAAGTTATTACTTATTTAGATTAGGAAACACCCTAAATTTCTTTTCCCATTTCCTTCACTGGCCCAATGAGAATACGCAATAAGAACTATATTTTAAATAACTAAATAAATATCTGACTATTTACCCTATGTACCTCACCTATAATGACCCTGTAGTAAAAGTACTTTCCTGTTTCAATATTACATCAACAATGCAAATCATGACTAAAATTTGATAAAAATAAGGCTGTATACAAGGTAGAGTAACTCTACAACTAATTATGTTTGATTTATTTTTAAGTTAAACAATGATTGTACTGCTTGAATACTTGAATTTATGCAACCCAGGCAGAGGCTGTTGATGATTCATATTTCCAGTTGCGTGGGGGGTAGTTGGGGGGGGGGACTAATTTGGTTTTACAATAGAGGACCAACTGGTGAATGCATCTCTCAATTAGTATCAGATGGAATTTAGCGTCCTTATCCTGTTCTTTTCAAGATGATCCCAAACAGCAACAGCTTTCTTAACTAACTGCTAAGGATCCTCAGGAAGACTAATGATCATCTTCTTTATCTGCTAGATGATGGCTTGTATTCTGGGGAAATAATCTCAATTCATATGCTAATTTACTATCTGACAAATACGTATTTCGTGTTTTGGTGCCTAGCTGGGTTATAGGATGAGTTCTGAGGCTGACCCACAAGCGGGCAGAACCTTGGACCCCACTCATAAGTGGGCGAGGTGATGACTCAGGAGTCTGACTGACTGGAAGGGTTAACAATTCTTCCCTCAGCAGCCTTGTGGCCTTACTCTAACCCCTAGCATGACTAAGAAGTCTTCCCTTTCTCACAGATCCCAGACACAGCCTGGCTTTGGAATGCATACACTCTCTCACCTCTCTTATCACACCAGGCATGAGGGGTGTAACTCATGGAGCCTTCAGCTCAGCCTTGCATTCCTCTCCAAAGATTGCTGACCATTTTGTTTACAGACTTCACAGAACAAAGTATTTTCAATGTTCTGCTGTACCCTCCTGTAACCTCCTTTCCCCACTAATGACTCCTCTGTACTGGGCTCATTAGAGGTGTATATGCAGGACAGTAAATAAAAGGGCTGTGGGACGCTTCTCCACAGCTACTTTTGCCAGAGCAAGCGGACCGATTAATAGCCCTCCAGACCAAATAAGAATTCCTCTCGCATTTCTGTATCAGCGCCTCTGACCAAAAAAATATTCACACATCACATCACAGAAGAAAACAGTGAACCAGTAGATCAGTATTCGTCCATTACAGATCAAATTGATGAGTATTTGAGGATGGACAAGAATGGCTGAACTTTACACTTCAAAGTTGATGAATATGTTGCTGTTATGTATCATTGGTGGATCACACTTGGTTGTGGCTTAAGAAAATGTAGCACCAGGGCCAATGTGTTAATCCCTATCCTCCATCATCACCTGCCAAAAGGTAAATTCCAAAGGCTTAATGCAGCATCCCGAAGCCTCCACACAAGAACTTACAGAAAACTACCTTCCGCTTCCTCTGTTACCACTCATCACACTAATTACCAGATTCATCTATTTTCTGTTTTACTGAGGAAGGCTGAAGTGTACATACATCTTCCCATATACATTAAATTCCACAACACCAAACAATGAGCAACAACCAAATTCTGATTGTATCTTTTATTACAGTTGGAAAAATTGCCCCAATAACTGGGCAATGTTTCCTGAAGTTTGAAATTCTTTATATGATTTTTAATTGTAATATACAACTAAAAAGTTCATGCTCAAATAATTATCACTGATTAGCTTGAATAAACATAAGTATTGAACCCAATTCCTACCATCACTCTTTATATAGTCAAAGAGTTTACTGCAATAACTGATAGCTACAGCAATAAACAAAGATGACTATATCCTTACTCTAAACAAGTTGCAATTAATCTAGTCAAACATTCTTACCTATGCCCTGATCTGCCTTTATCATTATTAAAAATAGACTATAGACAACAGTAGGTCTGTAAATGCTGTTTGTAGTTAAAATAGCCATGCAAAATCAATATTTTAATAGACGGAACACTGCTGTAGGTGTTAATGGTTTCTACTGAAAGTCCCTATCATTTACTCAAGGGCAGATAGTGGGAGAAACAAGAAAGATATATAACAAACATTTACATTAACAGCAAAGAAAAAATAAATAGGAATAAATCTAACAGAATATATACAAGATCAAGATGAGAAAAACTACAAAAGTAATGGAAAAAAAGATGTAAATAAATGCATAGTCCATGTATATGAATATGAAAATCTTATATTATCAAGACATCAGTTCTTCCCAATTTGATCTACAGAAAGAACACAAATGTAATCAAACTTACAGCACAATACCCTGAGAATAATAAACTAATTAATTTTAAAATTTAATTTTAGTTTTATAAAGTTGTTCACAGTAATTAATTACATTCAATATTTCAACATCAATACCACCACCATTACACCTGACCCACCACCACTATTTTGAATTTTTCCAACCACCACACAAGCCTGCCCCAATGGCAGGCTCTAAATAGTTTATTTTGTATTGCTTGTTATAATTCTCTAAATATGATCAAAAAAGACTTCCTTAGAAGAAAGTGTGTGAAAATTGTTGTATCTCACCCTGGCGCCACTGAGCCCTTGTATGAGATTACTACTATGTTGTTACAGGTTGAACCTTGTGTGCTAATATTTTTTTTTAATTGTAATATTTTTTTTAATTGAGACTGGTTGCCTTCTACCTTACATCCTATCCAGTTGTGTGCTACTGCTGGTATATGAGTGGTATAGAATATGAGATGTCGTGTGGCCGCAAATGCGTGTGCATGCTCCAAGAATTTTAAAATTTTAAATAAGGAGTTAAATTTTTAACTGGATGGTGACTTTGGGGTCTGGAGGCATCTCTGTGGTTTGTTGATCTATCCTGAGATTAATTTATGACTCTCTGGATCATGGCCAGTTAATGAGCCTATATGGCGCCAAAGGCAATTTGTGAGTGTGCCTGCCAGGCTCACAGAACAGTGTAGTAGTAGGGAAAGAATAGACTAGTGGGTTAAATAAATACAGATAAGAAATAAACCCACACAAATACAGGTGAATTATCTTTGATCAAACAGCAAAGGCAATTCAAATAAACAGCAGCATTTCCAACATAATGATGCTGGTATTTGTAAACTCAATATTCTGACTCTCATACACGGTACCCCAGAAGGCCCACCACCATCCGCCCAAACAGAGCCCTGGCAGCGGAAAACCTCCACACTCCACAATCACTGTCATGCTGAAGGATGGACTCCACCACTCGGGTGGAGCCTCATCCAGAAATTGATTTGTTGAAAACTCAGGTATGTGGGTTTTGTGACCAAAATCTCCAGGCTCTCAAGGAGTCAGGGATGGGCTACCGCCCCCCCCCCCCCGCCCCACATCCCATCTTCCTATTCTTCCAGGGAAGTCACACCCATGAACTGTTTCTGGCTGGCACCAAATAAGCTCATTAACCAGCCATGATCCAGAGACTCATAAATAAATCTTGAAAGAAATCAACAAGCTGCAGAGGTGCTTCTGGACCCCAAAATCACCATCCAGTTAAAACTTAACTCCAGATGTATCACGTCAAATTCTACACTACTGATAAACTGGGAATAGCAAACCACATTGAATGGTATGTAAAGTAGAAGGCAACGAGTCTCAATTAAGAAAATATTAACACATAAGGCTTAGCCTGTAGCAACAAGTTAGTAATCTCTTACACAAGAGCTTAATGGTTTCAGGGTGAGATACAACAATATTCACACACTTTTTTCTAAGAAAACATTTTTTTTTCCTTTTTTGGGTCACACCCAGCGATGCACAGGGGTTACTCCTGGCTCTGCACTCAGGAATTACTCCTGGCGGTGTCAGAGGACCATATGGAATGCTGGGAATCAAACCCGGGCTGGCTGCAAATGCCCTAACTGCTGTGCTATCACTCTAGCCCAAGAAAACATTTTTTGATCATTTTTAGCAAATTATTAATAATAAGCAATATAAAATAAATTATTTAGGGGCCTGCTACTGGGACAGGATTAAGTGTTGGGTGGAAAAATTAGAAGTAATGGTACAATGGTGGTGGGACTGGTGTTGTAATAAATCATCACGAAAAACTTTATATAAATAAATCAAAAAACACTGAATATTCATTTACTTGCCAAAAGAAAATATAAAAAAAATCTGCACATAGACCTTATACTTTTCATATTCACATAGAACTTATACTTTTCACATGCTACCTTCTAAGAACAAGGGCATAAAAACAATCATCATAATGTGGAGAAAGTGAACAACACCATGAATGGAAAATTAGAATTAGTAACACAAATGAGGGGCAGACATGTGTCTTCCTTTGATATTCTGAGATAGACACACCATCATGAATTATGCCAACTGTGTAATCTGCATCTACTTAAAAGAAAACATCAAACTCAATATGTGAAATTTAGGTTTTTTTTAAAGCAGGAGGGGGAATATAATTAATTAAAAATGGAAATGTTCCTATCTTAATGCAGGAAAGAAAACATAACTGTATGCAAAACTTAAGTTGAAACTGGACTCTGTACTAAAGGGGAGGAAATGCTATAAATTATGTTATTTACAAAATGAGACAATGAATTATTTGACTGAGCATTTGGTCTTTTATAAACAACAGGGAGCACATTAAGTTGAACAGTTCTGTACATTGGAAGAGAATAACAAAATAAAAAGACAATCTTCTGACTGGGAAAAGACAGTTTCACATCAACGATGAGGGGCTAACTTTCATGATACATAAAAACTCTGAACATTAAAAGAAGGATAAAGAGCCCAAAGAGTGGGCAGAAGACTTGAACAGGCACTTCTCTAAAGAGAACACAGGCTCACAGGCATATGGAAAAATGTGTACCCCTGTTGATCATCAGGCAAGGAAACATATGACCACAAAAAAATATCACAAAGAGGCGGGTAGAGGGGGTTGCAAAGGTGGGGGTATACTGGGGACATTGTTGGTAAAGAATGTACACTGGTGGAGGGATGGGTGTTCAATCACTGTTGTGACTGAAACTCAAACATGAAAGTTTTGTAACTGTATCTTAACGGTGATTCAATTAAAAAAAGAAAAAAAGAAATACACCATGCCTATGAAATGGCTTACACTGAAGGCCACAATAAGAAATAATAAAGGTGTGTGAGAGGGCCGGAATGACAGTTCTGTGGTAAGGCATTTGTTTTGCACACAGATGACCTGAGTTCAATCCCTGATATCCCAAATGGACCTCCGATCACACCTGCCAGGTGTGATCCCCGAGTCAGAGCCAGGAGTAAACCCTGAGCATCTCCAGGTACGGCCCCCAAAATCAAAAACAAATAAAGGGGTGTGGAGAAACAGAAACTGTATGCTGCTGGTACAGACACAAATTAAAGCAACCAGTTTGGAAAAGGCTATAGATAGAGCTTCTTCAAGAAGCTGAAAATAGGGACCAAGCAGCTAGTACAGTAGTAAGGCATTTTCCTTGCATGTAGCCCACCCTCATTCAATCCCTTGCTTCATATATGATCCCCAAAACATCACAAAGAGTGATCCCTAAGCACAGAGCCAGGAGTAAAACAAAAGCATCACCAGGTATACCCCACCAATCATAATATACAAAAAAAATCTATCGTATCCCAATGTTTATTGCATTATTTACTATCGCTAAACTATGAAAGTAAATTAAGTACTTGGTGACAGATAAGTGGATAAGGATGAGGTGATACAGTAGAATACTACTGAGGTTAAAACAAAGATAAAACTTTCATCATCCTCAAAAGAGTTGGAAAAACTCAAGGAAATCATGCAAAACAAGTAAGAAGGAAAGGAGTATTGGATGATTTCAGCTATGTGTGTTTACCAATTTTATATCCTTATATAATTGAAATTATATAAGGATATAAAATTGGTATATATAAATATATATATATATATTTGGCATATATATAATTGAAATTATATAAGGATATAAAATTGGTAAACACACAAAAGGGGAAACTTGTGAACATAGATACTAGAACTATGTGACCTGAGAAGGGGGAATGGGTGGGAGGGATAGATAAAGTAGGAAAGGGAGTAAAATATAAATAAAAATTACAGCTCATAGCTCCAAGAAAAATAAAATAAAAAAGACAAATTATCTTCACTTTTCACAAGAGAAACAGACAGCAAGGAAGAATAGGAATGTTGGATTACTGATGACTCCAAAGATGAGGCAAGACTCATCTTTACAAAGTATCCAGGAAGCAGACATTTACTCTTCTTGAGTATACAATATACTTTTATTTTTTTTCTAAATATAAAAATTCAACATAATTGTGGGAAAGGGGGGAAAGTGTTAAAAGACCTCCTTAGCCTGTAAGTTTCTTATAAACTAAGGCATATAATTTATAAATACAAGACATCCTATATTGAAATAAAATCAAATAGTTCTACACCAGTATTTTTGGCATATATACTATTAATAAGCAGTATTATGAAAACAGACACATCCTGTAACTCTGTATCTTTTACCATTTCATATACTTAAGAATTACAACTTGAAAGTATATAACCTACTTTGGAAAAAAAATGGTTTTGGACCACAGGTAGCTGTGCTCTGGGATCACTCCTGGTAGGCTCAGGGCACCATGTGGGGTGCCATGGATTAAATCCAGGTCCAACACATACAAGGCAAGTGCCCTATCAATTAACTTATCTCTCTGGACCCCATCTTAATCCTCTTAATCTTTGTATAAAGCTTATGATATACTTACAGTCTCACAAGTAAGACATCTGGTTTCATTAGTTAATGTTCCCTGAAATATCTCATGGACCCAGGTTGGGTCTGGTGTGCTGTTGTTATTTTCACCGTCGATATTACCATTAGGTAGACGGCCATTTTGTTTTTCCTGCTTTCTCTCTTCTTGCAGAATATCAGCAATTGTATTTAGTAGGTAATTTAAGAATTCATGGGCATCCTGCTGCATGTAGTTGTCAAAAAGCTCTGAAAATAAAAATATATTAGGGAATTGTTTCAGAAATTACTAATTTCACTGAGAAGCTATATTTGAAAAAATAGATATTACAACAAAATACAAATGTTTGGAAGTTAGTAATGTATAAGAATTTGATTGCTTTCATATCAAATTATGCTCTCACATGATTGAATTTGTTTAAAACTATAAATGAGCTAATGAAGAACGTTTATTTAAAAAACTACTGATTCTAGAGATAAGGGAAACATTTATAAATATCATTATACATTTATATAATACACAAAAGAAACAACTTTCTATTAACTCATTTAATCTATCCCACAACACTGCAACACAAGTCCTTTTTACGTAGTTATCTTTGTTATATCTTTGTTATATATTGACACAACTCTATTTACTACAGACTGTTAGAGGTTCTCACTGGCTTTAGTTTTTCATTCATTCAGTTATGAAGTTAGAAAATCCACTGTTTAATTGAGAATGGTTGAAAGGGCTAAACACTATCTCAAGTGTTGTAATAATTTTTCCCCCTATAAGCATTCCTTGTCATTTCAATGTATAGCTCGCCAATAGAACGTTCTACTCAACACAGGTTAAAGTGTGGCTCTGGAGCTAAGTGTTAGAGTTTACATTTCTAACCTTTTCCTCCTTTTATTTTTACTAAAGAGCAGTTTTCAAAAGGAGTCAAATGTGCCCAATCTTTCAAACCAGCATCATGACATATTTCACACCAGAAGCTGAGCCACCTTTGCCAGTGTCCAGTCAAAGGCATGCAGGACACATACAAAACTGGTTAAGATAACAAATTTCTGGGGAGCTCCTGATTTAAAAAATCAGAGATCAGGTCTAGAAGCTGAGGAGGTTTCAAAACTCCAGATGACTCCAAAGATATCAGGAATTACCTACTCACTCCAGATTGTAACTAAGGACCCTCCCAAATGTGAGATTTTAAAATTCTCTAAGAAGGAAAGTGTCTGCCATAGAGGCAGGGGTTGGTGGTGGGGGGGGGGGGGATGGTGGGAGGGATACTAAGGACATTGATGGTGGAAAGTGTACACTGGTGGAAGGATAGGTGTTCGATCATTTTACGAACATAACTCAATCATGAAAGCTTCGTTACTGTACTCATGGTGATTCAACTAAAAAAAAAAAGAAGTAGAAATAAAAATAAGTGGCTTTACCCTGTGCTTGGCATCACACCCACTAAGCTAGCAGGCAAGACAGTATCTCATGGGATTCCTTTATCTCACTGTCACATCCTTGTGACAGTGCCTGTAAGGACATACCCAAGCAAAAGGAGGAGCAGGAAGTGGGGTTAGAAAAGGAAAAGTTGCACATTAGGGCCAGAACTCACACCACCCTGCCATGCTGCAGACAAAGCAACATGCCAGAAGTACTCTACACACACACACACACACATACACACATACACACACACACACACACACACACACACACACACACACACACACACACACACACGAGACCCAGGGGTTAGTCAACAAAAAGCACCCAGCGGTGAATTTTACCTGTGGATCCGTGATGCACATTTAATAAATTCCAGAAAGATTACAGTTAACATTTTTCAAAGGAAAGCATATAAATTTAGGAGAAAATTTAGGTAGTTTTTCTAAGATAAAAGGAAAAATAATAACAAAAAGACACTTTAGAGGACACAGATAGGATGACATAAAGTTAAGTTCTCTGCAGTATAAAGTTTACATTTGAAAGTCATACCATGAAACTTTAAGTGACCATTTTAAAATCTGAGGAGAGTCTTGTTTACAAAAGGGCAGGGCTGCATGGGTTGGAGTGCGTGACTCAAAGCAGGGAGCCTGGGTTTGAGGTCCAGTACTTCCACTCCCACTGCTCCCCCTCAAAACAGAGAACAATAACAGAAAGGCAAAGGACCTGAAGTCAACAACTTACAAAAATTCGAAAGGTTAAGAAATATGAGAAAATTCTATGTAAATCAGAAATACCTTTGTTTCCATGTATGTAAAATAGCCTAATGCCTCCTTTTCTTTTAAAATTTTTTATTAGTGAATCACCATGAGGTAGTTACAGACTTACAAACTTTCGTGTTTGCGTTTCAGCCATACAATGATCAAGTACCCAACTCTCCACCAGTGCCATTTTCCACAACCAATGTTCCCAGCATCCCTCCCACCACCTCCACCCTGTCCCCTCCACCCCACCACACCTCTGTGGCAGGGAATTCCCTTTTGCTCTCTCTCTCTCCTTTTGGGTGTTGTGGTTTGCAGTAGAGGTATTAAGTGGCCATCATGCTCTGTCTATTACCTTCAGCCCACATCTCCCATCCTGAGAGGGCCCTCCAAGCACACTTTACTTGGTGGTCCCTTCTCTGAGCTGCCTTTTCCCCCAGCATGTGAGACCAGCTTTTAGGCTGTGGAGCAATCTTCCTGGTACTTATCACTAGTATTCTTGGGTGTTAGTCTCCCATTCTTTACTTTATATTCCACAAATGAGTGCTTTCTATGTCTGTCCCTCTCTTTTTGACTCATTTCACTTAACATGATACTTTCCATGTTGATCCACTTATATGCAAATTTCACGACTTCATCTTTTCTAACAGCTGCATAGTATTCCATTATGTAGATGTACCAAAGTTTCTTTAATCAATCATCTGTTCTCTCGGCCACTGTGGTTTTTTCCAGATTCTGGCTATTGGAAACAGTGCTGCAATGAACATATAGGTGCAGATGTCACTTTTACTATACTTTTCTTGCATCTCCGGGATATATTCCCAGAAGTGGTATTGCTGGGTCAAATGGGAGCTCAATTTCTAATTTTTTGAGAAGCGTCCATACTGTTTTCCAAAAGGGCTGAACCAATCAGCATTCCCAGCAGCAGTGAAGGAGAGTCCCTTTCTCCCCCCATCCTCACCAACACCGGTTGTTTTTGTTCTTTTGGATATGGGATGATATCGCATAGTTTTGATCTGCATCTCCCTGATGATCAGTGATGAAGAGCATTTTGTATTGTGACTTTTGGCTATTCAAATTTCTTCTTTGGGAAAGTTTCTTTTCATTTCATTGTCCCATTTTCTGATGGGGTTGGGTGTATTCTTTTTGTAGAGTTTAACCAGTGCCTTGTAAATCCTTGATATCAACACCATATCTGAGGGGTATTGGGTAAATATCCTTTTCCATTCTGTAGACTGTCTTTGTATTCTGGTCACTGTATCTTTTGTGGTGCAGAAGCTTCTCAGTTTAAGGTAGTCCCAACTTGTTTATCTCTGTTTCCACTTGTTGGGCAGTGGAGTGTCACCTTTAAAGATACCTTTAATTTCAATGTCGTGGAGGGTTTTGCCGACCTTGTCTTCAATGTACCTGATGGATTCTGATCTCATGTTGAGGTCTTTAATCCATTTTGATCTGACTTTGTGCATGGTGTTAGGTAGAGGTCTGAGCACATTTTTTGTATGTTGCTGTCCAGTTTTGCCAGCACCATTTGTTAAAGAGGCTTTCCTTGTTCCACTTCACATTTCTTGTTTCCTTATCAAAGATTAAATGATCATATATTTGAGGGTGTGTGTAAGGATATTCCACCCTGTTCCATTGGTCTGCCGCTCTGCCTTTGTTTTAGTACCATTCTGTTTCATTATTACTGCTTTGTAGTAGAGTCTTAGGTTCGGGGAAGGTGATGCCTCCCATTTTCTTTTTCTCAAGAATTGCTTTAGCTATTCATGGGGGTTTATTGTTCCATATGAATTTCAGGAGTGTCTGATCCATTTCTTTGAAGAATCTCATGGGTATCATGGGATCACAGTGAGTCTGTATAATGCTTTGGGGAGTACTGCCATTCTGACAATGTTAATACTCCCACTCCATGAGCAGGGGATATGTTTCCATTTCCTCATGTCCTCTTTTATTTCGTAAAGTGTTGTACTTTTATTTTGTACAGGTCCTTTACCTCCTAAGTTAAGCTGATTCCGAGGTACTTGATTTTCTGAGGTGTGATTGTGAATGGGATTGCTTTTTTCATGTCACTTTCTCCTCTCTATTTGCATAGGAAAGCCATGAACTTTTGGGTATTCATTTTATAGCCTGCGACTTTACTAAAAGAAACAGACTCTCCCAAACAGTTTCTATGAGGCATACATCTCCCTAATACCAAAAGCAAACAAAGACACCAATAAAAAGAAAACTACATGCCGATATCCCTGATGAACACGGATGCAAAGATTCTCAACAAAATATTAGCAAATAGAATCCAACAACTCATCAAAAAAACTCATCATGACCGGTGGGACTTATCCCGGAGGTGCAAGGATGGTTTAACATTTGGAAATCAATTAACATAATCCATCATATCAACAAAACATAAAAACCATAAGATCATATCAATAGATGCAGAGAAAGCATGTGACAAGATTCAGCACCCATTTATGACAAAACTCTCACCAAAATGGGTTTTGAAGGAACTTTCCTCAATATAATCAAAGCCATTTACCACAAACCCATGGCTAGCATTATCCTCAATGGGGAAAAAACTAAGAGCCTTCCCTCTAAGATAAGGAACAAGACAAGGATGCCCAGTCTCACCACTTCTGTTCAATATAGTACTGGAAGTACTTGCAATAGCAATTAGGCAAAAAAAAAAAAAAAAAGGATATTAAGGGCATTCAGATAGGAAAGGAAGAAAGAAAGCAAGCTCTCACTATTCGCAGATGATATAATACTATACTTAGAGAACCCTAAAGCCTAATGCCTCCTTTTCAAGGTAACTGCAAAAATAAAATGTGAACGAGTGAAAATATTTACTAGGGAAGAAGAGCAAAATAACTCAGGAATTTTGATCCTGGTATCAAAAAGACCTTTTCCAAAAAAGGTTCAGGCAGCCATGAGAGCAAGACAGTTTTGACTCCTACTCTGGACTCACTCTGATCAGATCCATGTGTTTTGGCCCTGAAGTCTGGCTGGAGTTGAGCCACACAATATTAGAGCCACACTTCCATTCTCCACTATGAGTTTATCCTGGGGGATTTTTAATTAGATTAAAGAAATCCCCTTTTATTTTTACCAAGGCTAAAAGCCTTGAGCTTTAACAGTGACTGTATCCCCCCACTGTACTCAACATCACTTGGAATTGCTGGTGGAATACTGTGCATCCTGGGTTTCTGCCCACAGGGGAGACAGAGCTCCAAGGAGCTGAGGCCACTCCCTGCTCCAGGTTCACCATGGAAGTCTGGGTACTCAAGCCAGCACTGTGAGGCAGCACACAGCTAGCTATGAAATCTCCTCCCCCCATCCCCCATCCTGCCACCACTTGACTCAAGCATGTTCTCAGATGTTCCATCACTAGCACAGTCATACTGTCATTACTGTTATTTCTCAAAGCGATAATCTTCCAGGCCTGAAAACAATACTCCTCCCCACCCCGCTCCCATCTTCTACTACCCTCATTTGCTTATTTTATTATCCCTTCCTTGTTCTTGGGTATTTTTCTTCTTTCCCAACTCCCTACTGTTCTTTCTAGGAACCATTTTTGTGTCCTAAACTTGTCATCTCTTCAACCTCAAGGAATATTCTCTTGCTCTCTGATGCCAAATCTAAACCATTATGCTTTCACCTGCACGTGCAAAATGTGCCCTCAATTCAAAAAGCTCTTCAAAGCTAAGGGCCTATTTGGAGTGTTAGTGCAGGATGGCCATGCAAGCTTGAGGCTCTGCATTCGATCCCAGCACAAGACGTGGCCAAGTGTGATGTCAGTGGCTCTGATGTCCCAGATCCCCAGGGGAGCAGCATGCTAATATCTGGGGTACTACAGCTCTCAAGTCTGATGGGAGCACCGCAGACCGAGTGTGCTGGCACTGACCTGTGCCACCCTGAGGTAAGCAGCAAGTGTGCTCATGCTGGGTCCGCAGTCAGGTATGTGAGCCCTCACCATCATGGCAACAACAACTGGCTCGACTCCCCTTGACACTCATTCTCCCTGTGGTCATCTACCAGCATCTCCTCACGAGTCCTAGAAGCCTCAGTGACGGTTTCTCCCTCTACCCTGACTTTTGTACTAATTTTAACACCTTCAATGACTAGGCAGCTTCTCTAAGTCCACAGAAACCCTTTCAGAACTAAGCGATTTCACCCCTCATTCACTCACCAGTCCTGGTCAAAATTCTAGAAGTTCCTCTCCTCAGGAGAACCACTGAGATGAGGACTGGGAAGAAATTTTGGCGGAAGGAAATAGGGGGCTTAAGAAAAGTAGAGCAAATGTCAACTACATATTAACACCACCAGTAAATCCTTAGTGCCTGTAGTGGCACACTAAGATGAGGATGTTCAATGAGTTAAAAAAAAAATCATTGAACAGGTGTCAGCAAAGCACTACAAAGTATGATAGAATTGAAATGAAAAAGCTACCATAGTCAGAAATGATAGAAATGAAGACCATGGTAGGAAATAAAGTCAAAAGAAGCTCTGAACAACAGAATAACAGAAGGTTGAGGAGCTAAATGATGAGGAAGAAATCAAAAAGAAACAACAGAAAGTGGAAAACAATTTGAAAAGAAATGAATAGTATACCAGAGAACTGATGGGATGAGTTCAAGAGGAACAATGTAAGAATCATCAGAGTCCCTGCAAAATAGGAAGGCAAATGTTTTATCAGTAAGAACTTCCCAGAATTTAGGATTACAGTCACAGGGTCCCAAGAGGCCTAAAGGGTCTCAGTGAAAGCAGACCCAACTAGAATACCTCCATGACACAGCATACTCAAAATGACAAAATCCAAAGATAAAGACAATACGGAAAGCAGCAAGATCAAAAAAGTAACTTACATACAAAAGAAAGCCCATAAGTAGTACAGCAGTCAAGTGGGACTCTAAGAGTCACAAGAGTACGGAAAGAAAGAATACAAAACTCAATGAAATGAATAACTTACCAAGAAAACTCTATCCAGGAAGATTATCATTCAGATTTAAAGGAACTATGCAGAGCTTCGTGGACAGGTAACAGTTTGGGAAATTCGTAGCCTTGAAACCAGTTTTTTTTTTTAGAAGCTTTAAAAAGAGTTCTTTTTTAAAGAACAAGAGATTTTCCCAACATGTGACACTGAGTATGGCACTCACTAGTGCTGCATATGCCTGACCTCTACTAGATTAAGAAAGGTTAAAACATACAGCAATTAATCATCACATATTGACTCTTATTGATTATTCCCTGATAATTCTATTCGCCATTCCTTTAATTTTTATTGGACCAAGTAACAGCAAATAAATGTTTTATACCTGCCAAGGGACAGTCTGGGAATGGGAGAGATCCTAGGGGTATTAGTGGAAAGCATGGGACATTGGTGGTGGGACTGGTGTTGGAACATTATATGCCTTAATAAACTCCATTATGAATAGCCTTGTGAAACAAAAAACAGAAAAGTAAAATGAAATGGAAGCCATGGAAGAATGGTATGCATGAACCAGAAAAAGACTGTGTACACTCTTATGGGCCTCATTCTTATGGGACTAAATAACTCATTATAGCAGATAAACACAGGATGGCATAATACCATAACTAAAGTTGCCTCCCTTGTTCCCTTAAAAATTTCTGCATGTTTTTTTGTCAAGACGAAATGCATATTTTTGGATTTTAGCTTTACAAAAAAAAAAAGAAAAAGAATTACTTTTTTGTAAAGATAAAACGGGCGAATGAGTTTGTTGTTTAGAAGTCTAAAACATCTTTTGGGGATATTTTTTTAACACAGAACAATAATATTATTATTGTTAGATATTAAATATTATTCTTAGAACTATTTCAACTGAATTAAATGCTTACAAAATGAGAAGCAAATTATACCAAGAAGTACTCTAGTTTCTTGAAATACTTAATTTCTAGTCCACAGTACATGGAATGTGCTAGAATCTTGCAATGTCTATGAGCAGCCACTCCAGTTTTACAAACATCAACTAAGACCCCATACACATCAAGACAATATTGACTGAATGTCTCAGAAACCTTGACAAACACTATTAACCCATTTTTTCAAACCTGGGTTATTTTATGAATTGTCTTCCTATTTCCTCAGCACCACTGTGGGAAAGCAGATGCCTAGTTTGCTGTGATCAATCAAATCTATTCGTTCATGCACTTAACAAATATTTAGTAAGCACCCACTATGTGCCAAGAGCAGGAATACAACGTGCTGAGAATACAATGGTGAGCCAAGACAAACGTGTTCCCTTCATCATGGAATGGACAGTCCAATGGGAGACGTAGACAATGGCATGATTACATTCATGCATTGGAAATGTATAAACTACCAGAGACCTGAAATAGCTGCAAGGTTAATGCCAAAACTGAGAGGAAAATTTAAAACTGATTTAAAAAAAAATTTTAAACTGATTTAAGTTACACTGTTTCCTTCGTAATTCAGAAACAGCTATACACCTGCACTACACAAAATGTTTTTTCATGCTTCTTAAGAGAAAATACCTGAAATGAATATGGAAGCTACTAGAATCTAATAGGAATTATCTGTAAACAACTAGTATTTCCTCACAGGCTGGAGTGATAGCACAGCGGGTAGGGTTTTTGCCTTGCACGTGGCTGACCTGGGTTCGATTCCCAGGATCACATATGGTCCCCTGAGCACTGCCAGGGGTAATTCCTGAGTGCAGAGCCAGGAGTGACCCCTGTGCATTGCCGAGTGTGACCCAAAAAGAAAAAAAAAAAGATGTAAATGCACGTATTCATGTATTTGTATTTTTGACTCTGAGCAGCACTAGTGGCATTCCTAGACCATATACATGTGTCTCCTAAGAACAAGTGCACCTTCCACCCCCTTCTTTGCTGCATCTCCAGCTCTAAGAACACATTTGACCAGTCTTTGAAGGAACAAAGGAGCAAACAGAAGCTGAAGCAGCCAAAATGACTTGAGAAGAGTAAACTAACCCCCAAACAACAAACTCTACTACAAAGATTGCTAAAACCAGAGAATAAGAGCACACAACTACAGTAGCCAGTTGATCTGACAGTCACAACTCCCTTAAAAAACCACCTCTTTGGCAGAGACAACTCTTAATAAACATAATTTGATCATCATTCTGTTTTTTAGCTCTTCTAAAATAAGAGAGCCTCTAAGAAGTCAGATAAAGTTAATTCCTCCCCCCTCCCCAAGGGCCATCCCAGCAGTGCTCAGAAGCTGGGGGACTGAAAGTTAAGTGCTCTCAGCTTGCATGTAGCCTGGAGTTTGCACGGAAGCCAATAGGTCCATATAGCCTACAGTGCTGAGGAGGAGGTCCATGGACTCCAGCTACTTCCAAGGCCAGATTCTCTTCTCCCCACTCCATCCCCACTTCCTGTGGGTTTTGGGTCATTCCCAACAGTGCTCAGAGCTTGGTGCTCAGGCTTATTCATAGGTCAGCTCCAGGCAAGTGCCTTACTCCTGTGTGCTCTCCGGCCCAATGTCTATTTTGATTCAGTCTGCTGCAATAACACAATGGCTGGTCTTCATGCTTAACCACACCCACCTGTGTCCCCATGGACACTCAGCAGCCAGTGGGACCTTTCCCTGACACAGTCAGGACATACTACATACCTGCTCAGAACACGACAGGGATAAGACTCCCATGGCTTTAAATCAAGCTCACCAAGCTCTTCTGCCTTTCTGACCATGTCTTCAGTTGGGTCCACTCTATCAGACTCATTTTCTCGCTATCCTCCAACCATTCAGGGCAACTGCTATCTGTTCTACCTGCATGAAGCAATTCCCTCTTAGATCTGTAAGTTCAAATGAGCCCTTATCAGGCATCAGTCTCAACCTCTATATCTCAACTAACAGCACAGAATTCCTCTACCCCCTTTTCCTGCTTTTGTTTTTTTTCAAAGCAAGGAGACCTGATATTGCCTGAATATTTATTCGTCTTCTCCATCAGTAAGTCAGCTCCGTGGAGGCTGCAGCCTTGTCATATCTAGATCCCCAGTTCCTTCTACATGTCAGAACAAAATATGTAATAATCAAATCAGTTACTTTCTGATATCAGAGGCAACACATTTGTGGAGCAAGGGTTATTACTGTACATAAGAACAGAAATGCACTAGTCTTTGTAGGCTGTGACTAGGTAACACAAACTAAATTTTTAAAGAACAAAACTTGATTACTATATAGAAATCAAAATATATATTCTTAGGTTGGAGTTGTAGCTCAGATGGAGGATACATGTCTTACAAGTATGAGGTCCTGGTACCCACATTAAACAAAGAGGTTCTTATTTCCAAAGAATATCTAAGTGAGTACTGGTATTATAAAACAATGGCTAAAACAATATGGTGCTATTACCTATTGAGAACATAGAACGTGACGTTTTAACATAACAGGCAAGGAAAATAGTTTAAGAACAGTCCAGCAATGAAAGTGCAAATAATGAAAATGATAAACCCATTTTCTAGAAATTTAAAAAAAACCAGCAAATATAATCTCAAAGGGAAAGAAATGTAATAGATAATCTATCAAGTTCCTTTTGACAAAAGACAAGAATAAAAACATTTTAAATATTTCAAAACACATTTAAGCGGCTGGAGAGATAGTAGAGGTAGTCAAACATAGGCCTTGCAGATGGCCTACCCTGGTTTGTTGACCAGTACCATGTTGTCCCCAAACATTGTCCAGTACTGTCTCGGAGGCCTTCAGGACCACTGGGTGTAGAAATGGAGAGTTCTAAGCACTACTGAGTACTCATGGGACCCTGCATTAACCACCAGTTCAATTACGCAAGAATGATTAAGAGAGGCCCCGCCAGCAGTATCAATTAATGTATTTTTCTTAATTTCTGAATATAGAAAGTAAAACTAAACTCATGAGAAGATGGATCAAGAACTGATGTAAATGTGCATAATTTACTATTCCCAAACACTGAAAAAAATTTAAAAAGTCAATAATTAAAAATAACAGAGCCGGGGACAAAATGACAGAATTCATGCCTCATCATGCATGAGGTTCAACCCCAAAACCACAGAAAAAAAATAAATGCAATTGAAATACCCAACTTTCACAAGCACTAATATTTAATTACATAAAGTTTTCAAACATAGTAACTTGAGCTCTGTGTTAAGCCTAAGAGTCCACCTAAACATTAAAAGCTCCCGAGATAAAGATTATGTTACAGACTGCATTTATGTGTCATCCCTCAAAATTTATACCCTGAAATTTCAATCTCCAGATAATGCTATTTGGAGAGGGGATCTGTGGCAGTTAACTGAGCTCGAGCTGACATTAGTGTTTTTTAGAAGAAACTCAGAAGAGAGCTTGCATTTTTTTTTTCTTACCACCAAGTCAGACTACAATGTGGTGGCACTTATCAAAAGCTGACTGGCAGATTCTGAATCTGGGACATTTCTACCTCAGCAATGCTGAGAAATAAATGTCTATTAAGTTACTTATTAGAATATGGCACTTTTAAAATAGCAACCAAACTAAACAGGGTGCATATAATGCACCAAACAATAGTTTTATTTTTAATTGCTACTAAATGAAAAGGAAAATACTGTGTTTTCAGTATAAAGTCCTCATGTGGAAAACTTCTAAAATATGAACCTACAGAAATAGGATGGCATAGCCAATTTTCCTGCATTTGAATTAGCTACCAAAAAAACTGTTTAAAATTTCCTATCAACTGTCAAAACACTGAGAAGACGCAAATCAGTCCACATTCTAACACAACTGCAATTGGCTGTCTTAAAAATAGAAGATATAATATAGATCTGAAACACATGAAAGTAAACACTTTTAAACATTTTTTCTTTTCACCAAAAACACGTTTTTCTTTGTGAACAATTAATCAAATATTTTATGTGTGTGTGTGTGTGTGTGTGTGTGTGTGTGTGTGTGTGTGTGTGTGTGAGAGAGAGAGAGAGAAGAAAATTTAAAGCTTAAAGCATCAATATGGGGGGAGGCTAGAGTAATACTATTATGTCCTAGGAAACTATGACCCACTCATCTCAATTTATGAGATGATAAACTGTCAATTTAGGACAAGATTGGTTTATTAACATCCAACCTTAACAGACCTCTCAAATGTTACTCCTGTTGGTATCTTTCTACATGTTAGACAACAAATTAAAACTACCACTAATTTCATTTCTACTGAAGACAAAACAAAACTCATATTTCTTTCATTTGTTGTTTTTGGTTTTTTGGGCCACACCCAGAGGTGCTCAGGGTTAGTCCTGGCTCTACAATAAGGAATTGCTCCTGGAGGGCTTGGGGACCATATGGGATACTAGGGATTGAGCCCGGTTTGGCCACATGCAAGGCAAGCACCTTCCCTGCTGTACAACTGCACTGGCTCCAAAACCCATATCTCTGTGTGGTATTTAAATTCACTGCAATTTTCTGAAGTGGCTTGGAATCTTAGAAAGAAACTGGATCTAAACATCCAAGGAAATCTCAAGTGGGATGCTGAAAAGTAAGTGACCAACCTGACGTAAGTGTCAGTTGGGTTGCACAAAGTGGAGTAATAAGATCTAAGTAAGAGGCTTGTCATGAAAATTAAATGAAAATGTTTTAAGAGAGAGAAATGATGTAAGGCTAAACAGTAACTGTTTTTTAAAAGAAGTATGGAGTAAAAATTAGAACAACCCCAACTCCCCACCATCATAACACCACCATCACAGACACACTAGTCAGAAAACTTGGTTTATTGTTCTGGTTCTTTCCTTTTCTTAGAATGTGATGTAAAATTTTGCTGTTTTTTTCTTCCCTTTTTTTCCACCATCAAGCTATAAATGAATAAATAGCATGCTTTCTATATCAGTTTATGATAAGAATCAACTGAATTGACATAAAGTATTACAATAACAACATATTAACAATAAGGTGGGGGAAAATCTTCATTGTTGATAGAAAAATAGGCAGAGAAATGATGATTTCTCATTTTCTGGCATAAAAAATTTGATCTCTGTATACTACACTTCAAACATGAGTCATGCCTATCAATCACTGTGAACTATTCCTCACTACATTAGCACATCCTTAAAGATATGAACATCATCTTTAGTTATTTCACAATTAAGACACTCAGTCAATGCTTCTGAATTGTACTCGATGCTATATTTACTCTTTCTGTTAGGTAGCAAGACAGTAAGAAGCAGAGGAATTACCATTTTCTTTCCGTAATCTTGTTATGAACTTCTTTGGTGGTATTACTCCAACCTTTTTCTTCTGAGTGGCTATGCTATGGAAGAGATCTGCTAAGCATGTAAGAAGGTTCTCCTTCTTCCTAGGCTGACTCTTGTATGCTAGAACTTTTTCCCGAAATGGACGGCAAAAATAAAGTGCTTGAAGAACAGAATTGCAGTAGCAGGTATTTCCAAACTAGAATAGAAAAAAAAATTATTATTACATTTGAGGCCACATATTAAAAAGTATTTGGGAGTAGAAATAATTATTCTGAACACAAATGATCTATCTTAACATTAAACAGATGTTAATGGGTATCAGCCTATAGTTAAAATTGAAAAAAGTATAATATACTTGACATTTATGAAAATTGATTCAAAGAATTACACAGAAAGTTGAGTTAAAAGTTGTGTACACTGGTGAAGGGATGGGTGATGGAACATTGTATGACTGAAACCCAATCATGAACAATTTTGCAACTGTGATTCAAACTCATGGTGATTCAATAAAAAAAAATTTTTTTTAATTAAAAATACAGGGGTTGGAGCGATAGCACAGCGGGTAGGGCTTTTGCCTTGCACGCGGCCAACCCGGGTTCGATTTCCAGTACCCATATGGTCCCCTGAGCACCGTCAGGAGTAATTCCTGAGTGCAGAGCCAGGAGTAACCCCTGTGCATTGTCGGGTGTGACTCAAAAAAGCAAAAAAAAGAAATTAAAAATACAGGAAACAAATGTTACAAATCTGGGGGATATTTTTCTCTTCTTTTTAAATTGTTTCAAAGTTCCCATTTGAACTTTGAAATAATTATAAAGTTATTAGAAATAAATAATATAATTTTTATTATATAAATATAATATAAATTTTAATATTGTTAAAATATATAAATAATTATAAAGTTATTATAATGTATAAATAAAAATAATATAAATATATTATAAATAATTGTAAAGTTATTATAATACTGGTTTTCAATCTATATATTGATATATCATTTTTTCAAAGAACTCAAAAATTCTTTCACAAAAACTCATAGAACTAATTTTTCTATCAAGTCCTTACAAGCAGTTCAAGACTACCACAAATCCTAAACTCATGGGGAATAATGCCCTCCAAATGTGCTACTAAAAATGGTCTGAGTCGCCACTGAGATGCCTAGACACAATGTTCCTTATTACTAGAAAGTATCAGAAATATGGAATCCAGCTCTCAAGTTCAATCCTCAACTATGGTCTTTATCTAATGGCCTCTAAGATGTGGAGTTAAAAGCCTTTCCTCTAAGATCAGGAAAGACACAGGTGATCTACTTTTATGTAGAAACAAGTATTAAAATGTATCAAGCTGGACAAGAAGAAATAGAACTATTACTTACTGGCACATAACATGACATATAGTAATCCCTAAAAAATAATGAATAAACTAATTCTATAGAGTTGCCATATATAAAGTAAGTAGAGCACATGTTTCGCATGTGTGAGATCCTGTTGGATGTCCAGCACTATGTGAAAGTCATTTGGCTTTGCAAATAGCCAACCCTGGTAGGGTCCCTGGTCAGCTACACATATAGTCCCTGAGCGCCACCAAAGTGCTGAGTACAGAATGGGGAGCAACCCCTGAACATCACCAAGTGTGACCCAAAAACTAAAACAAACCAAAAAAAAAATACTTCACTAAAGCTTAAACTTTACAAACAAATAAAGATTAGAAATTATGTTTTCTTCTTTATACCCCAAGAGGTCATCTCACATATCACATATTTCATTTGGATTCTAGTGGATCTAACCACTATTATTTACTTTTTATTTATTTATTTTTGCTTTTTGGGTCATACCTGACAATGCAGAGGGGTTACTCCTGGCTTTGCACTCAGGAATTACTCCTGGTGGTGCTTGGGGGACCACATGGGATGCTGGGAATCGAACCCAGGTCGGCCACGTGCAAGGCAAATGCCCTACCCACTGAACTATCGCACCTGCACCGATTTACCTTTTAAATGCCTGCCTAGATGGAATAGAGAAGGGATCACTAAGAAAATGGTGGCTGGAGGAATCAGTCGGGATGGGAGATGAGTGCCAAAAGTAGATAATGGACCAAACATGTTGACCTCTCAGTGTCTGTGTTGCAAGACATAATGCCCAAAAGTAGAGAGAGAGTATGGGGAATATTGTCTGCCATGGAGGCAGGGGGAGGGTGGGAAAGGGGGGATATAACTATCTCACAGTGTTTCAATTAAATAAATAAATAAATAAATAAATAAATAAATAAATAAATAAATAAATAAATAAAAATAAACGCCTGCCCTGCACCCCATCCCTCATGCTGGCTCTTGGGGCCTTCCCTATCAATACCCATTTGTTAGAGAAAGCCTCTTGCCCTGTGACAGCCCCTGTGGATCACTATGCCCCACGTTCCTTACACACCACGTCACTATAGTCACATGGAATGTCCTCCAAATACACCCTCTTCCATCACAGTGTATACAGTCTGCATCCACACCATTACTCCACCACCCTGTGCTCTTCAGAGAAATTCACCCTTCACAAGAGCTTTGTAGGGCTGTCAGCCACAAGACTGTTCACAGATGAGCCAGGCACCTCATCTAGTCCAGCCAGAACACACAGCAAGCGTCACTATCAGACAAAACATGAACATTCTCTGGGATCTCTGATAATGTAAATTCCTTATGGCCACAAAGTGCAGAGAAAATAAATGAACATAATACAAAAGAAAACAGAACCAAGAGACATTTGCTTAAAGAACTTTATAGCCCACAAAAGTTTCTTTTTATTTTTCTCCCTTGCCCCCAAAACGGGTCCATGCCCTGGATCCAGAAAGTAATGAATGACCACTAGCAAGTGGTCATCCTTCCACAGCTTTTGATAAGATATCTTTGGAATAGGATCTTCCCACACCACAGCGTCCCTCTTCTTTAGGGATGAGGTGGTTTGTTAGTCATTTCAGGCACATGAACTTTGTTTCTCCCCCTTCTATCACATCACTGCCAACCTAGTCTGTGTTTGTCTCTGTGGCCTTCTGAGTTTCTCCCTAACTTACTTTTATAGTCATTTTATTGGGACTTCATGGGGGAGCTGATTTAAGTGAGTACATTTAATTTCTGTTTATGAGAAGGTTGGCCTCTTTCTAATATCCAAATATTCATGCTCACACACAATATTGTCTAGTGATCAAAAGACTGATCTAAAGGCTGTTGATGGCAGAACCCCAGTTTCTGCAGTCTCTGCTTCTCTTTGGCTACCACCCTTGCTTGGTTTACATCCCAGAGCTAAATGCTTTTGCCCTCAGAGTGTCCCAGAAAAACCCATTTTCTTTAGCATAGTAGTGTGTACATACTAAGTCTGTTTTTGCCGTTATCCAGAACCAGTGTCAGTATTGCCTTTTTCCTATTTTCTGTTTAACTGTAACTTTTGTTTGCAGATAACCTCAGAACAAGTGAAAAAAAGTATCCCAGATAAAATCCTAGAAGTTTTAAAGCTTATACTTTTCCTATTTTTGTGTTGTTTTTAATTTAATATCAGTATCACAAGACTAGAGTCAGTTATGTACAAAAAGGGTTTCTAAGAAGATATCATTTTTGTGTGTGTATTTGTGTTCTTCATCTTGTTTTCTATTAAGATAGCATTAGCTTACTGTAGGTTTCAGGTTACTGATTCTCGCCTTGGCTACTGATATGTCACTCCACACCTGCCACAAAGAATCATTTTTATTATACTCAGTTGATTATTCTGAACTCGGAAGGTACTATTTGTACTTTTCTCTGGAGCTGAATAAACTAGATTAAATAAAGTCAAGATTAGCAGAGAAGAGTCAAGTTTGCAAAAAAATATCAAAGGGATTTTTGTAGATATCCTCTAGGGGTTCTTTTGTTGGATGTAAATACAGTTTCTGATCTCTGGCCTAATTATTATGATTGAAAATTGGTATATCTGAGGTAGCCAGGGCTCTGATGAGGCAGGATTGTTGGACACCTGATACAGACTGAAAAGTGAGTTGGTGGTCTGAGAAGATATAACAGAAGTAATAAAATGGATAACTTTTATCAGATCCTTTGAAAGTGTGGTTGTTACCTCTACAGTTTTCTGGGTTATTTTTTTCGGCTCCTATTTTCCAAATCCTATTTTTTAGATTTTAAATTATTATCCATCCTTTGTGGCTAGGCTCTGGAGGTCTTCAGCCACAGGAGCTCTGCTTGGGGGTGGGGGGGGAGGTAAGCTGGAGCCCACCCCCTCCGAGGGGCCCCGGGGTAGACAGCCAGGCTCTCGGGCAAGAGACTCTTGTGTTGCTCTCTTCTGGGAGCTTGGTTTTAAGTCTCTGGATGTTGGCCGTTGGTGGAATTACACAGTGCCGGGGTCAGTCCCCAGTTGTGACCGCCTAGCTACTGGAAAATAGAAAATCTGGGCAGAAGAGGCCCAGTCCCGATCCGAGGCCCTGGGCGGAAGAGGCCCAGGCCCCTCTCCACACGTTCAGACGAGCCTCACACATGAAGGTACCGGCAGACGAACCCAGGTGTGTGGGACCCGGGGCTGAGACCTTCAAGCCTGCTCAGATCCGCCCAGATTTCCCATTTTTCAGTAGCTAGGTGGTCACACGCAGAAATTTGTAGCTCATCTTTCTTTTTACAGTTTTAAATGAGGCACATGGATATTATCAGTCTGTTCTTTGCTGAGTTTTCATTGCCTTTTAAAAATACCTATGCTGAAAAGTTCCTATTAGATCTGATGACCGTGTCCCTTTTTGTGTGTGGCAGAGAGTGCATATGGGGGGTCAGTGAAGAGATTATTTGTGCTAGCAACCTACTCGTCTTCATTTTCAGTTGCAGATACTATTTTTCTGGAAAGGTTTTTATCCTATTTTATTTTTGTTTTTGGGCCACACTTGGCAGTGCTCAGGATTTAACTCCTGGTACTGTGCTCAAGGATCACTACTCGTGTGGCTCAGGGGATCATGTTGGGTGCCAGGGATCAAATTAGGGCTGGCTGTGTGCAGGAAAAATGTCTTACCACTGTACTTTCTTTCCAGCCCCAGAAAGATATTTTTTGAAATGATAATTTTAGAATAGTTTGTTCTTGGTGAAGGATAATTTTTATGTCTTTACTGGAATTTAGAGGAGTGGTGATTTCCTAAGGGTTGACTGCCTACTAGTGTATTAATATTCTGATGTTACTGGAAGTTGAGAGAGGAGTACAGGGATGATTGAAGCATTGTTATTAATAAAATGTGCCCCCTTCCCACACCAAATTAATAACAATCAGAAACAGGGACAGCCGATCTCTACAATCTCGTCCATGACTGAGTCTGTTGAAAAACTCAGGCATATGGGTTTTGTGACTGAAATCTGCAGGCTCCCACAAAGTTGGGAATGGGCGACCTCATCCCATTCCCCTCCTTTTCCAGGAGCCTGGCAGTCATGCCCAAGAACTGCCTCTGGTGCCATTAAAAGCTTATTAACCAGTCATGATTCAGAGGCTCACAAATAAATCTTAGAAGGGATCAACAAACTGCAGAGATGCCTCCAGATCCCGAAGTTACCATACAGTTAAAAATTCAACTCTAGTTATTTTACTCATCTCATCCAGGTATCCACCTGGTATCCAGGGCTCCTTCCCAGAGTCGCGGGACCACTTCCCAGCGGGCTTTTCACCTGGAACTGCACGGGATGGGAACTGAAGCATACCGTGCGCACCAACAGTTGCAACCTTTGGGGGTGGGGGGGTCCTTTCTCATCCCATCCAGGTACCTGCCCGCGGCATGGAGTTATTCTCCTCCTCCATCTCTCATAAGAACCATAAGTTATCCTCTTAGGTGGAACTTTCACTAGGGCAGCTTAACCACCAGAAACACAGTAGGCCAATGTCATTAGCCCCACCTCAATTAATATGGCACCAAAAACACAAAAGTAACTGCGTGAAGGTCTAAACCACACAGTGGTAAAGGAACGCGGAAACCCACCAAGCTTATTTAATGAAGAGGCTAGCCCAGAAGACCCCAACAGTAATGAAGTGCTAGACAACCTCTCAGATAAGGAATTCAGAATAAAGATACTAAGAAGGATGCATAGGGAGTTAAAAGAAGCAATGGAATGCACCGCCAATAAAATTCAAGAGGGTTTGAAAGTTGAAATGCGGAAAATGCAAACAAAATTACAAATGGAAATGTCAAATCTGAAAAACCTGGTAGGCAAATTGAAAAACTCAGTGGAAGGCCAGAGCAGCAGAGTAACAGCTGCTGAGGACAGAATCAGTGAGCTCGAAGATGAAGTGCAGAGAATCTCCAGACAACGGAAGAAAAAGGAAAAGAGACTCACAATCCGGGACAGATGTCAAGAGATGATCGGGATGAAACCAAGAGGAATAACATAAAAATTGCTGGAGTCCCAGAGGGACAGGAAGAAAACCCTGACGAAGAAGAAACCGTCAAAGACATCATTGCTATGACATTCCCAGAGCTGAAGAACACAGGCCTGAAGGATACCAGCTAAAAGAAACCCGAATAAAAATAACCCAAGACACATCCTGATCAAAATGATGGAAACCTTAGACAGAGACAAAATTCTGAAAGCAGCAAGATCAAAGAAAGAAAATGCCTATAAAGGAGCATCCTTAAGATGCACAGCCAATGTATCTGATAAAACCCTCACAGCCCGAAAAACTCAACGAAATAAATGCCTCACCAAAAATACTTTACCCAGCTAGACTCTCTCATTCATAACAGAAGGAACAACACATAGTTTCACAGGCAAACGACAGCTTCAGGAACTTCAAAGACTCAAAACCAAGGTTACTAGAACAACTAAACGGGCTACTTTAAGACAAGACAAGCCTCTCAAATACACCAAATTTCAGCAGAAAGATGGGACAAAATCCCATAACAATAATCTCTCTCAACATCAATGTGCTAAACGCACCAAATAAAATACACAGAGTGGCAGGATGGATCAGAAACTTGAACCCAACATTCTGCTACCTGCAAGAAATACATCTCAACAGACAGAGCAAACACAGATTCAAAGTCAAAGGCTGAAAAACATTCCTATAGGAAAACAGCTCCCATACAAAAACTGGGGTAGCTATTCTGGTATCAGACCACATTGATTTCAGACTGAAGGTCACAGGAGAGAGTGAAGGTCATTTCTTATTGATCAAGGGATCTGTAGAGCACGAAGAACTTCCACTACTAAATATATATGCACCAAATGAGAAACCAGAAAAGTACTTAAAACAACTACTCATAGACTCAAAGAAAGACATCAATAGCAACACAACACTAGTGGGAGATCTCAACACCGCTTTATCACCTCTCAATAGGTCAACCAGATTCAAGCTTAGCAAGGACACACTTTATCTGAGGGAAGAAATGGAAGAAAGGGGCATAGCAGATATATACAGGACACTTCATCCTCAAAAAGCTGAATACACATTCTCCTCAAGTGTGCATGGAACATTCTCCAAGACAGACCACATGCTGAGACACAAAACATACCTCCATAAAACTAAAAAGATAGAGATTGTATCAACGATCTTCTCAGACCATGATACACTGAAAATAGAAGTAAATCACACACACAAACAAAAAATCAAATCAAACACCTGGAAATTAAACAGTTCACTATTGAACAACGAATGGCTTAAAAAGGAAATCAAAGAGGAAATTAAAAGATTCCTGGAAATGAACGAAAATGAGGCACGAATTACCAAAACTTATGGGACATGGAAAAATCGGTGTTAGGACGAAAGTTTATAGTTCCATAAGCATTCCTCAGGAAGGAGGAGCGAGCCCACATAAGTAACCTAACCTGCCAGCTTAAGAGCTTGGAGAATGACCAACAAAAGGAGCCCAATCCAAGCAGGAGGAAGGAAATAATAAAACTCAGAGCAGAAATTAACGAGATGGAAGCCCAGAAAACAATTCAAAAGATCAATGAAACCAAGAGCTGGTTCTTCCAGAAAACAAACAAGATTGATAAACCTCTACCAAGACTCAAAAGAAAGGGAGAGAAAAAACCCTAATAAACCAAATCAGAAATGAAGAGGGAGACATCGCGACAGAAACTACAGAAATTCAGAGAATCCTCTGGGATTACTTTATGCCGCAAAACAAGAAAACCTCAAGGAAATGGATAAATTCCTGGATTCCTATAGCCTCCAAAGGCTAAACCAAGAAGATCTGGAATACCTGAATAGACCTATCACCATCAAGGAAATTGAAACGGTAATAAAAAGTCTCCCCAAGCACAAAATCAACTTAACCAAAGAGGTGAAGGACCTATACAAGAAAAATTACAAAACACTACTTCAAGAAAAGAGGGCACTAGGAAATGGAGACACATTCCCTGCTCTTGGATAGGGAGGATTAACATTATTAAATAACAATACTGCCCAAAGCACTATACATATTTAATGCAATTCCTATCAGGATACCCACAACATTTTTGAAAGAAATAGACAAAACACTCCTGAAATTCACATGGAACAATAAACCCCCACGAATATTTAAAGCAATCCTTGAGAAAAGAAGACGGATGGCATCACCTTTCCCAACTTCAAACTGTACTACAAAGCAGTTGTAATTAAAACGGCATAGTATTGAGCTAGAAACAGACCTACAGACCAATAGAACAGAGTTGAATATTCTGCCACAGTCTCCCAAATATACGACCACTTAATCTTTGACAAAGGAGCAAGAAATGTGATGTAGAACAAGGAAAGCCTCTTCAACAAGTGGTGCTGGGAAAAATGGACAGCTACCTGCAAAAAAAATGAATTCTGACCTCTGTCTAATGCCAGGCACAAAAGTCAGATCAAAGCGGAATTAAAGACCTCAATGTCAGACATGAATCCATAAGTACATAGAGGAATATGTAGGCAGAGCCCACCATATCACTGAAGTTAAAAGCATCTTTAAGGATGAAACACCACTGACCAAGAAAGTAGAAACAAACATAAACAAATGGGACTACATAAAATTAAGAAGCCTCTACACTTCAAAAGAAACAGTGACCTAAATACAGAGACCCCACAGAATGGGAAAGAATATTTACCCAATACCCATCTGATAAGGGATTAGTATCCAGGATATACAACACACTAGTAGAATTGTCCAAGAACAAAACCTCCAACCCCATCAAAAAATGGGCAGAAGAAATGAACTGGAGCTTCCTCAAACAAAGAAATACAAATGCCCAAAAGACACATAAAAAAATGCTCCACATTGCTAGTCATCAGAGTGATGCAAATCAAAACAAGATATCATTTAACACCACAGACACATGCAAATGTTCAAAAGAACAAAAACAACCAGTGCTGGCATGGATTCGGGGAGAAAGGGACACTCTTTCACTATTGGTAGGAATGCCGACTGGTCCAGCCTTTTGGGAAAACAATATAGACATTCCTTCAAAAACTAGAAAATAAGCTTCGATATGACCCACAATTCCACATCTCAGAATATATCCTGATGCTGCAAAAAAGCACAGTAGAAATGGCATCTGTACCTATATGTTAATTGCAGCAATGTTCACAATAGCCAAAATCTAGAAACAACACAAGTGCCTGAAAACAGAAGACTGGTTAAAGAAACTTTGGTACATCTATACAATGGAAAACTATGTAGCTGTTAGGAGAGATGAAGTCATGAAATTTGCTCATAACTGGATAGACATGGAGAATATGTGAAATAGGTCATAAAGAGTCCGTAAATCAAATGAGTTAGAAAGAGAGGGACATATATAGAAGTACTGCACTCATTTGTGGAGTATAAAATAACATAACAGGAGGGGAGCTGGAGCAACAGCACAGTGGGTAGGGCGTTTGCCTTGCACGCGGCCGACCCGGGTTCGATTCCCAGCATCCCATATGGTCCCCTGAGCACCGCCAGGGGTGATTCCTGAGTGCAGAGCCAGGAGTAACTCCTGTGCATCGCCAGGTGTGACCCAAAAAGAAAAAAAAAAAACCCATAACAGGAGACTGACACCCACAGACAATAAATACAAGGGCCAGGAAGACTGCTCCATAGTTGGAAGCCTGCCTCATGAGTGGAGGGTGGGGGTGGGGAGAGGTAGCTGGAATAGAGAAGCGATCACTAAGAAATTGATGGTTGGAGGAACTGGTTGGGATGGGAGATGTGTGTTGAAAGTAGATAAAGGAGCAAGCATGATAACCTCTCAGTATCTCCACTGCACACCATAATGCCTGAAGTAGAGAGAGTATGAGGAATATTGCCTGTCATGAACGCAGGGAGAGGGTGGGAAAGAGAGGGTAATACTGGGGATATTGGTGGTGGGGAATGTGGAAGAATGGATGTTTGATCACTGTATGATTGAAACTCAAACATGAAAACTTGTAACTCTATCTCAGGATGATTCAATAAAATAAAATAAAATAAAACATTCAATTCCAGCTTTATCACCTTGTTTAAAATTTTAGAATTCCTGGAGGCTGAATCTGCATTTGTGGCCACACGACATCTCATACTCTATACCACTCATGTACCAGGAGTAGCACACATTGGATAGGATGTAAGGTAGAAGGCAACCAATCTCAATTAAAATAACATTAGCACCAACGTTCAACCTGTAACAATATGGTAGTAATCTCTTATACAAAGGCTCAATGTCACAGGGTGAGATACAACAATCTTTGCACACATTCTTCTAAAGAAACTTTTTTTTGATCATTTTTAGAGAATTATTCATAACAAACAATACAAAACAAATTATTTAGGGCCTGCTACTGGGACCGGATTTGGGCCCAGTTGGTTCAGAAAATTCAAAATAATGGTGGTGGGATTGGTGCTGGAATACTGAATGTAATAAATTACTGTGAACAACTTTAAAAAAATAAAATATATAATATCAGGAAGAAAAAGAAAGAAAAGAAATAGGGCCAGCATGCTAGTATAGCAGGTACAGTGCTTGCCTTCCACACTGAACCCAGGTTCAACCCCGGCACCACATATGGAGTATAAAATAACATAACAGGAGACTGACACCCACGGACAATAAATACAAGGGCCAGGAAGACTGCTCCATAGTTGGAAGCCTGCCTCATGAAATCAACCCTAGCCAGGAGTGATTTCTGAGCACAGAACCAGGAGTAAGCCTGAGCACTGCTGGGTGTGCACTCCCCTCTCCCCCCCAAAAAAAAGAAGGAAAAGGGGAAAATTTAAATATCTAGAAATTAAACAAAGAAAGAAATTAGAATGTTTTGGGGGGGGAACCAACCAGGAAAAAAAGAAAGGGGGAGGAAGGGAGGGATGGAGGGAAGGCAAGAGAGGGAGGGAGGGAATGAGGGAGGGAATGAGGGAGGGAGGGAAGGCAAGAGAGAGGGAGGGAGGGAATGAGGGAGGGAATGAGGGAGGGAGGGAGGGAGGGAGGGAGGGAAGGAGGGAAGGAAGGAGGAAGGAAGGAAGGAAGGAAAGAAGGAAGGAAGGAAGGAAGGAAGGAAGGAAGGAAGGAAGGAAGGAAGGAAGGAAGGAAGGAAGGAAGGAAGGGAGGGAGGGAGGGAGGGAGGGAGGGAGGGAGGGAGGGAGGGAGGGAGGGAGGAAGGGAGGAAGAGTACTAAGGGAGCAACAAATGGCCAAAGGTAACAGAACTGAAAAGTTGGCGTATAGAACTGAGTGGCTTACTATTAGCAGTATTATAAATCCTAGTAACTAAAAAAATGAAAAAATTGAAATAAGAAATTTAAAAATAGAAACAGCAGAGGACAAGTGAGCTACGAAGAGGAAAATGGAACGAGAACTGCTCACAGCAAAATAAACAAACATCACTGAGAAAAGGCTATAGCTATTTGAGCAGGGAAGGCGTGCTTTTTCCTAAAGCCAGCCTGCCAGAGTGGCATCAGTAACACACAGGTTAAATGAACACACATGCTACTCCAATCTGTCTTTAGAATTCCGCTTTTATACTATGAGTGAAATTTGAGAGCAAATTCTAGTAGGAAACATGAGAATCTAAAACAAATGAAGCAGACAAAGAGCCAAGGAAAGGAAACGGTCTCATCTGTGGGGCCAGGCAAGGCACCCAAAGAAAATGCCTATGAACTAGACACAGGACCCAGTGCCTGAGCTCCTTGGAGACTCTGGCTGCCCAACCTCTCCTCAGCCACAGACCCTGGAGCCCGGGGAATTCCTGGGAGGTGGCACTGACTCTGGATTAGTGCCTGACTGCAGTGGTTCCTGGAGTATTCGGTGGTGCTCGGATTTTAGTATGAAGGACAAGAACGAGCTCTTTTAGTCAGATATCCTAAGACATCTGACTCCCAGTAAAGAAAGGTTCCCTTCATCCTGCAAATACGCAACACTGATTTGCATGGAACAACAAAGTCCACCAGGGCATGGAGAGACAGCACAGAGGTCGGGAGGGCCATGGGCTCAAGTGCACACCTGGCATGCATGAGGCCCTGAGTTTAATGCCTCTTCCCAAGCACTGCTGATGTAAGCTCCAGTACCCAGTGTGATCCCTAGTACCACTGGGCTTCAGGCTGACCAACAGTCTAGCCCCCACAGCCAGAAAAAATTCTGTGTGGAGTGGCACCAGGGTGCCCTGAGCCCTACTAAAGAGGCCAAAAAAGAACAGAAAAATTAACTTAACGTGATTATTCTGCATATAATCACTGCAGCAACATTCTAAAACTGGGGAAGATGAACACAAACATCAGGGGACACTACAGCACATCATGGTTTTTCAAAAACACTATGAAAACAAAACATGATAGAGAACATCCTTTCAATTTGCCTGCTTTGTTGCCAGGGTGAAAGGGCTCCAAACAGTGGTGAGTAGGTCTGGGCCCTTCTGAGCTACTATACATAGGCTGGTGGTGCAACATGAGGGCTTGAGGATGTGCTGCTGCTTACTCCTTGGGACCACCAGACCCGAGGGCCTCAGGGCCTCCAGGGCTACACCTGGAGATTCTCAGGGGACAGATTCTCAGGGGACAGAGACCAAATCTGGGTCAGCGGCATTCAAGGCAAACTGCATCAAGGCAATCAAGAGTCAGAAATGAAAATAGCTCTCTCAACAATATCAACTGAAGTCTGAAAACAACCTAGCAATGCCTTCACAATGCCAGAAGACAATTACAACCATGTAGCCACAGCAATGCCCCAAACAGAAACAGACCTCAAATGCATGATGGAACCCCTACTCACAATACCTAAAGAAGCAGCTACACATGTGTTCATATGAAATACACACTTGTCCAGTTCGTCTCCACAAAGCACCAGAGAAAACAAAGAAGACAGACCCTACAGAAGAAGTAAAGGGACTCTTCAGGGGTTGGGGGTAAGGGGAGGGGATGGTCCAGAGCCACGAGCAGCACAGGAAGAAAGAAGACTGAAGGAGAGGGGGCCTGAAGGGAGCGGGAGGCCTCTGACGGGCAGTCTCAGTGGAGACTAACGTCCAGGTCAGTTTGGCTCTCTCATTCTTGAGAGACTGAGAAGAATCCCAGACCTGAGAGAGTAAAGACGAGAGCTGAGAGAGGGCTCTGAAGGCTAAGTGCACGTGGAAGCCCAGGCTTGACCCTGGCACCACAGTGTCCATGCCCGGAGAACGTGAGGACACTGACAGTAGGCAGGGGCAGCTGGAGGAGACTGCTCCATCTCCCATTCACTACAACAGGAGGTCAATCAGGTTTTTTTTTTTTTAATTGTTATTGTTGTTCCTCTTTTTAAATAATGTAAAACACTTTAGAATGTATGGCCTAGATTCTAGGCAAAATAATCAAGGAGCGCCTCTCATAAGAATCAGTGACTGTTACAAGCTTTAACAAAGCACACTTCCAGAGAGTCCCAAAGCAAGGGAAACATACATACATACAAGTAGGAACAAATGTACTGTAACTGCTGTCTTCAAATCACAGAAGAAATCAAATTATCTTAGAACATAATTATGGACTAGCACTTAGTGGAAGCTCAAGTTATTTATAACTTACCTTGTAACCAAGTATTATTGCTAAAATATGTATTTTAGAACACTCATCATGGGTTATTAAACAATATAGTATAGTGACATAAACAGAATTTATAGTAACATAAACACTAATGTACAATACAGATTTGTAGCATTTTCGGATGAGTCAAATAAGCCTTGGAAATTCTAAAGGAAGTTCTTCCAAAGTTCTAGTAATGTGTAATTATTACAATTACCACCACAAGGATTAGAATCTTTTTACCTCTTATTACTTTAATATCTTTATTATTGGGGCAAAAGCAGAAATAAATTTATAAGAAGACTATAGATATATGGGAACATTTACAAAACAGTAGTTATATCTATGTATTTGGACAGGAGCACTTATATTTAGACATTTTAAGTAATTCTCAAAGAATAAAAAAGTCATCCAATCTATGCCATGTGAAAGTATGGTTGTGAGAAACTTTTGATACAAAGTAAGAAAAAGCAATCTGACAAGTAGAAAATGATCTAAGATTTTCAAGACTTCAGGCAACTTTGTTTCCCTTCCATTAAAGATGATTTTAAATTTAGAAATTTATTTGAAACAAATATTTTAACATTGTCTACCATTAAAAAAAGAACAATTTTCCCTTAACAAATTAAGATTTGCATTCATCATTTTAAAAACTACTGCATGCCTTACGTTTCAATGCACAGCACTAATGGATACTTACATTGACTAATCCAAAATAATGCTCATTGACTGGGAACTGTTCAGGACCAATCTCTTTCTCTAATGCCGAGGCATTGGCGCCCTATAAAATCAAAGACAAATATCTTAGTACTTGTAGTATTTTTAGAATGGTCATTGTAAGTATTATGAACACATCCTTTTAAAAGCTCTGTGGAGCAGGGCGAAAGATAGTATAGGGGATGACAAAGGCACCTGCCTCGCACACAGCTAACCCTGTTCAATGCTCCCACACTACATATGGTGCCCCAGCACCACCAAGAAGGACCCCTTGAGCTCCAACAGGTATGATCCACCACCCCTAGAACCCCAAAGAATAAAAATCAAAAACCATATTGTCTACAACTAATATTACTGCAGGGAAATAAAGACTGATAGTAAAGAACAAATATGGCAATAAAAATCAATCTGCAGGAACTTTCTCATGAAACCAAAGCCTATATTAAGGAATTACTTTCATAATTTTCTTTTTTTCTAAGCAAAGAATTAAAGCCCCTGAGCATCATACTCTTTTTTTTTTTTCTTTTTGGGTCACACCCAGCAATGCACAGGGGTTATTCCTGGCTCTGCACTCAGGAATTACCCCTGGCGATGCTCAGGGGACCATATGAGATGCTGGGAATTGAACCCGGGTCGGCTGCGGGCAAGGCAAACGCCCTACCCGCTGTGCTATTGCTCCAGCCCAGAGCATCATACACTTAATAGGAATAATCTGACTGATAGCAGTCATCTCAGTGAGCTAAAAGTTAAATGTGCATACAGTGGATTAATACTGTTAAACTGGCAGTCCTATCCAAAGCACTATACAGATCCAATGTAGTACCAATAAAATACCCATGACCCTTTTTAGAGACACACACCAAATCCTGCTAAAATGTATATGGACAATAAAAACCGTGGACCAAGATTAACCTTATGTCTCCCTGAGCACTGGCTGGATGTACAATTCACTCCCCCAAAAAAGCAATAAACATACTTATGCAGATAGGATATAGCTGAATGAAAGAGAAAAGGAGAAAAGAATATGCAATCTCACGAGAAGCCCTGCACAGACAGTAACTGTAGCATGGCTTTGGAATCCAACTAATTCTGTGCAACTGAGGTTCTGGAGGAAGGTGAGAGGGGGAAGGAGATGCACAGGCATTGACGCACAGCTAACACTGAACAGATGCCAAAACATGGTCTGAAATGAAAGTGACAACAATCATAAAAACCGAGCAAGCTGGGCACGGGCACTGACAAACTCCCAAGAAAGCACACCACTCATACATGAATGTGGCTGAAAAGGCCTGGGCGCTGTGAAGCCCAGTGTGCCAACCACACCTGAGGTGACATCCTGAACTAGGCCACCAGCTCCTGCCAGACAGCACATGTCAACTGCTGGGTGGGCCAAGTCTGAGAGGAAGTGCTGATTCAAGGGGCCTGGTGCTTCCAAAACAAAGCACGGCCTCAATTCTCTTCCAGCACTCAGATAAAGAAATGATTCTGCAAAGAAAAATTAGTAATTATTTCATGCATGAACTGGAGCTACAGGACAGTGGGTGGGGCATTTGCCTTGACATGCGGCCAATTCCTCTATTCCTCTCCGACAGCCCAGCAAGCTATCGAGAGTATCCTGCCTGCATGGCAGAGCTTGGCAAGCTCCCCATGGCATATTCGATATGCCAAAAACAGTAACAAGTCTCACAATGGAGATGTTACTGGTGCTTGCGCAAGCAAATCAATGACAACAGGAAGACAGTGCTATTTCATACACTGTATCAAATCTTCATATATTCACTAACTGAGTTCATGTATTTCTAAACTTGGTTCTTAATGAAGTGTTTAGAACATCAAATTCCATATTCATAATTACAAGTTCCAGGGAACAAAACTCGTAGTGTGGTGAGGATGTTGCAAGTCCCACTCCTCTTCCTGCCATTATAAGTATCTTTACCAAAGCTCCCCACACAGGTGAAAAAATACCAGCAAACTCAGATGTTTACCACCAACAGGTTTAAACCAATATCAATTCATTCTAATGAAATTACCCAATCTGACACACTAAAGGTGCTATTATCCAAAATACCTCTTCCCTTAATTACTAAGGTAGGGTGAGAAAATGCCAATATATAGATTTTGGGAAAGTTCACTTTGAAAGAACTGAGAACAGAATATTCGGACATTTTCTCTTCAATCACATACCACATCTGTCCCCATGAAATGTGTAACTTTCATGAGCTGCTCATTCCTGTGTACACGGTATGCACACTTTCTGCTCTGACCTGCCTCCATTTCTGTAGCTTACACTAAAGAGGGCAAAGACTCTTGCCCCCGTGCCTGGCTGTCTTCACCGGGGCCCCTTGGAGCCAGGCAGGTTGAGTTTCTCTCCCTGCCCCGAGCAGAGCCCCGGCAGCCGAAGACCTCTGGAACCCAGCCACAGCCATGCTCAAGGCCCCTCCCCACAAGTTAGGCAAGCCTCACACATAAAGGAACTGGCAGAGGAACCCAGGTATGCGAGACCTGGGGCTGGGATCTCCAAGCCTGCTCGGATCGGGACTGGGCCTCCTCTACCCAGACCCCACATTTTCCAGTAGCTTGGCAGCCACACCCACAAACTGCTCCCGGCACCATGTAATACCATCACTGGCCAAAATCCAGAGACTATGAAATAACGCTCCCAGAAGCACAAGGCCACATTTACGGCCACGTGACCTCTTATAGCCTAGTTCTCCCTCTCAGAGAACCTGGCAAGGTACGGAGAGCATCCTGCCCACACGGCAGAGCCTGACAAGCGCTCCGTGGCATATTTGATATGCCAAATACAGTAACAACGATGGATCTCATTCCCCTTACCCTGAAAGAGCGTCCAATGCGGCACTGCTGGGAAGAACGAATAAAAAGAGGCTGCTAAAATCTCAGGGCTAGGACGAATGGAGACGTTACTGGCACCTGCTTGAGCTAATCGATGACCAACGAGATGACAGTGATACAGTGACACACTAAAGATTAATTTAGACACCATATTATCACTACACATTTCCTCAAAAGATGCAATTAGAAACTCACGGCCCTCCTGGTGAAAAGAACCCCAAATATTTTACTGAATTGATAAGCAAAAATCAAAGCAATAGGGAAAAAAAGTGAAATGACTCGTAAGGGTGTTTTTTTTTTTTTTAAATAATGGTAGATTTGTAGAAGATAAGTAAATGCCAAAGCCAGATTTCACACTGGGGATATTTGCCAACACTAGTGACCTTTAGACTCTGTTCTGACAGCTGAATGGAATGGAGTACAGGAAAACAGGCCCTTAAAATATCAGGTCCACCCAAGATAGGAATGTCTTCAGAAGATGAAAGAATAATATCTTCAACGAAAGAGGAACAAAAGGGGGTCCTGTGTCACAGGAGACAGCAAGAAAATGGGCCTCCTTGTCCCAGACACTGGATACCAGGAATGGAGAAAGGTTCCTAACACAGGTTGGACCTCATGCAAGTTCGTGAGTTTGTGACTCCAAATGACACCAACAATAAAAGATCTCTAAATGAATAAATAAATTTAAAAAAAAAACAAAGAATCAAACAAACCTCAAGCAGAAAGTTTAATCCAAAGAAATGTCAATTAATAGCAATAGTGCTGGTAGCTGATAGCTGATATCCCACAACTAGAAAGATTACAAATGGACACTGGCAGACAGCGTGTCTGCCAACAGTGTGTCTACCAACAAATATTTCCTACAAATAAAACAGCAAGATGCTATTCATGTATAAGGCCCTAGGTCTGATCCTGAGCCTCACATACAAACAGTCTAAAAAATCACATATACATTAAAACAACAGAAAAACAAAGTGACATTAATAAAGACCAGCAGAATCACATATAACAGAATTGGACTGAGATATTCACATTACAACTATTTTAGAAACAAAGCTAATGTGTGCCAAAAAATAACTAATTATCAGGAACAAAGAGGTATTGGGGAGAGAGCTCAAAGGGCTGAAGCAGTTGCTTTGCATGCTGGAGCTCCGGATTCAATTCCCAGCACCACAGATGGCCCGGTGCAAAGCTAGGTGTGGCTGAAAACAGAAAACAGAAAAGGGGGAAAGAATAAAAACAAAAATAAGACTCCAAAGTTCAAGTGGATTTTTAAAAGACCTAATAGCACTAGAGAGATAGTGCAGGGGTTTGTGCACTTGCCTTGCATGCAGCCATCCCTGGTTCAATCCCTGGCATCAGATATGGTCCACCCACGAAATACTACTAGTCATCCCTGACCATCATCTGGGTAATACTTTTAGTCAGTATTCTTGTCGGTATAATGCTACTACTGTCACTGTCATCCCATTGTTCGTTGATTTACTCGAGCAGGCACCAGTAATGTCTCTATTACACTCAGCCCTGAGATTTTAGCAGCCTCTCCTCACTCGTCTTTCCCAACAATTGGAGGCTCTTTAGGGTCAGGGGAATGAGACCTATTGTTACTGTTTTTGGCATATCGAACACGCCACGGGTAGCTTGCCAGGCTTTGCCCATGCAGGCGGGATATTCTTGGTAGCTTGCTGGGCTCTCTGAGAGGTATGTATATATCTGTACTGTATTTTGGATATGAATATGCCACATGACAAGTGACAATACGCAACGGGGAGCCTGCCAGGCTCTCCCAAGTGGGCTATAGTCTCTCAGTAGCTTGTCAAGTTCTCCAAGAGGGAGAACTAGGCTATCAGATGTCGCTTCCAGGAGCTTGGTTTTATAGTCTCTGGATGTTGGCCATTGATGGGATTACAAGGCACTGGGGGCAGTCTCTGGGCGTAAGAAGCCCAGTCCCAATCCAAGTAGCCTTGGAGATTTCGGCCCCAGGTCCCGCACACCTGGGTTCCTCTGCTGGCTCCCCCATGCGTGAGGCTTGTCTGAACATGTGGAGAGTGGCCCTGAGCATGGCCGTGGCTGGGTTCCAGATGTTCTCAACTGTTGAGGCTCTGCTGGGAGTGGGGGTGGGGAGGGAAATGCAATTCGTCCCCTCCGAGGGGCCCCAGTGAAGACAGCCAGGCACCGGGGCAAGAGACTGAATTGCTCTCTTCAGAGAGCTTGGTTTTATAGTCTCTGGATGTTGGCCATTGATAGATTACACGGCGCCGGGGGCAGTCTCTGGGTGTGACTGCCTAGGTTCTGGAAAACGGGGGATCTGCGTGGAAGAGTCCCAGTCCCAATCCAAGCAGCCTTGGTATAATGCTATTAGATAAAACTATAGTTGAGGGATGGGGGGTTGTTGGTTTATTTTTAATTTTTGAGATGCCTCTCAAGTAATGCTCTAGGTGCAGGGAGCCACTTTCATCCTATGATATGAGGATCTGAGGAGGCCGTGCTGCTCAGTTCCAGGGACCACCAGAGAATCACTGGCGGTGCTCTGTGTGTGTGTGGGAGGGGGGGGGGTCCCCTGGTGCGAGGGTGTAACTCAAACCCATGTTTGGCACCTGTAGAGCATGCACTGAATGCAGCATAGTCTCCACAGCAAAGATTCCATGGAAGAACAGCTCCATTGAGCTGCTACAGATAGACCACAATCTTCTAAAAGGAGCATGAACTGGTCAACCCAGAGACTCGATCTGTCGCAAATCATGCTACCACTAAGAACTGGTAAAATGTCACGGTAAAACACACTTCTCTCTCTATACCTCATTTACCTCATCTTTCTAAGATCCTGCTGTCTCAACTGTCTTCTACCTTACATTGTTAGCAATATGGATCTATAGGCTTGTCCAGTCACTTCAAAACATCAAATAGAACAAACTGGATGATCTGTCAAGAGCCACGGATCTGAATCAACATTAGGACTTAGGATCACAGTAACTCATCCTCAGAAACAGCTCTTCTGAGGTCCTCCTTCAACCCACAGATCCTAAATCTACGAATTCCTAGAAAGCTGAACACTCCTTTTCTATATATTCAAATGTATAGAAATTTGATTTCTATGAATTAATTTTAAAAAGACTTTTGGTTAGTAATTAATAGTATTGAATTTTCCTGAGTTGTTTAGATGAGCAATTTTACATACATCAAATGTTACATATTTGTGACTCTGGTAGTCAGGCATCAAAGGAGAAAATAGGCTATTTTAATTTCTTTTGGGAAGGATTTTGTTCTTTTTCCCTCCCTCCCTTCCTCCCTTTGAGGCCACACCTGATGTGATGCTCAGGGCTTACTCTAGGCTCTGCGCCCAGGGATCACCCCTGATACGCTCAGGGGACCACCTGGGGTGCCAGGGATAAAATCCAGGTTGGAGATTTCTGTTTGTGAAAACTTGGCAGAAGACTTCTTTCTATATGTTGCACCCGTATTGGGATTGATTGGAGGGTAGGAGTTGAAGACAGGATATGGTCATGGACAGGTAGACACACCACTGGTCAGTCTGCCTCTGTGGTTTCTGTGTCTTCCTGGAATCGATGCAGATAGTTTTCAGAAGGCCTGTGAGTGACAGGCAAGAGCCTGTCCTTCTAGAATGTGTGATCAGAGCTGGTTAACTGGTGGTAGAGTATTCCATTTCTCAGTGAGAGCAAGATGCTTGGGCTCTCTCAAGGCCACTGCTGCTCTGTTGTGTTCGGGGATTTGGGTACTGTATCCCAGTCAAGGGTGGCTTGGTCTGGTGCGGATCTCTGGATGTACAAGTGCATTTGCAGCTGGAATATGATGGTCCAGTGCTAGTTTTAAGTCTGGTCAGTCTGAGAACCCTTTGTACTTTCAGTGACACATTTTAACTTGGGTGCAAAGTTAAAACCAGGGGAGGCTGTGACAGAAGCCTACACTAAGACTTTTACAGTGATTGCCCATAAATGTGAGACCTTCAGGTGCTCTCTCCTTTACGTTGGGAATTACAGTGTTTTGAGGGGTTCATCTGAAAGTAGGAGTCAGAAAGAGCAAAGGGCAAACTGTTTACTTATGGTGTCTTATGCCAGGCATTGTTCTAAATATCCTCTGTAGTTTTCAGAAACAGGCTATGATGAGATTGTCATCTGTCCTGTTTTGCAGATTAGGAAATTGAAACTCATAGGGTGAGATATCTTGCCCTAAAATGCTAAGTTTGATTATGATTGTATATTGTTTCATTACTGTACAGATTGTAGCATGTTGGATTTACAAGTGGTGCCACAGCTCTGATTATTCACCCTTGCTGAGGAGATATGTGTATCCCTGGCAAACATATTGGGTTTGGAAGCAGGCATGCTGGCCGTCATCACTGGGTGCCCTGCACACCTTCTGTGGTGGGACTGTGCACGGGGCTCTTTGAATGAAAATGCCTCAGGTACCCCTGAAGGAAGGTAAGTGCTCAGTCTCCATGGGTCTTCTGGTTCCTTTTGTTTCTGCTGCCTTTTACCATAACCCAGCTTTCAGTGTTTTCCTGGCTGGATATTCTAATTTAATATTTGCTTGCTTTCATCTATCTTTATGTGCATTAAAAAAATGTTTTTTACCTTTGTGTCATAACAAGTTTTTTTTTTTAATTTACTTCGTACTCTTCAATTGGGTTCTGGTCGTAGATTTCCTTTTATGCTTTTGCATCTTTTATAGCACAATCAATAAAGATGTTAGCATTTCAGACCATAGAGAGACCTAGATTTAAAATTTAGAGCTAATACAGGCAGCTTATATATGGAAGCAAAAGTTTCACTGCCCCAATTTACTCTTAGTAAAGTGCTGTGCTAAGCTCCCTAAAGTAGTTGTGGCCCGCACATACCCACTCACTTGCAAAGTCATATTCAGCCCTTTAGAGCAGAGCTAGGTAGAAAGAACAGTCAGCTGCCTAGCAGATTCTGTCTTTGCCGGAGGACTGCTGCTTAAGATTTATGACCCTTGAAACTTAGGACATGGCAAAGGTAGTTCTTCTGTAAAGCCTTTGTTGTTTTGGGGAGCCTGTGTTTTCCCTGAGAACTGGTAGGAGCATGCAGCCTGTTGCCCTTTCTGCATTTCCATGGAAGACAGAGACTTGTTTCTCATGTCTTTGGACTCTGGGTCCGTGTTTTCACTGCTCACACTCACTTCCTATCTCTTATGGCCACATCTTCTCATGGCCCTTCCGGAGCTTTCAGAACTTTTCTTAGCCTATCAAGGCCACTTGCTTCTCTCATCTTTGGGAAGCATTTCCTGCTTGTTGGGGCAATTCTCCTGTGAATACTGACCTGATCTAACCCTTTCCAAATTAACCTCAGAGTGACTGCTGGACTGCAAGGTAGAATTTGATCATATGTGTATGATCTTATTTTTATGTTAAATGGAAAGTGTCCTGGAATCTAGCTTGCCCTGGATCCCTATCACTATCACTCCAGTCCATCTATTTCATATTTAAAAAGGAAGGTTTGGGAAGGTTTGGACTGGAGTGATAGTATAGAGCATTTGCCTTGCATGTGGCTGAACCGGGTTTGATCACTGACACCACATATGGTACCCTAAACACTGCCAAGAGTAATTCCTAAGTGTAGAGCCAGTAGAAAGCTAACACTGCTGTGTGTGACCCCAAAACAAACAAAAAAAGCATTTAAAAAATAGAAAGAAAGGTTTCAGGTGTAGACTCTGATGAGTCAATCATATGATTAATATCCGTCACAGTTAAAACTTATTTTTCTTTTGCATGGGGCCCAGGGTGAGCTGTGAAGGTCAGCCTTGAGGGTGATGGTGATTGATTTCTGGAGGTATGTGGATGCTGGGGTTCATCTGGTGCAGGCAGAGAGAGAGGACGCCTGCTCTCATCTGAGGTGCCCCGATGAGATCATCCCGGTGCATGGTCAGGAACCATCCCTTCAGTGAACTGCTTGGTTCTGAGATTCATTTGTGAGTCAAATATGCTGAAAAACCCAGGTACGTGGGACCAGTGACTGAAAATGCCAGGTCTCATGGGGTTGAGACTGGTCCGTCCCTTCCCATCTCCCCATACCTCTGGGGTCCTAGCTGTCATGCCTACTAACTGCCTCCGGGTGCTATTTAAGCACAGTAACGACCATGATCCAGAGACTCACGAATGAATCTTGGAACCAAGCAGCTTACTACAAGGATGGCTCCAGACCCCAATTATTTAAATTTTTATGATCCCAGGACCGAAAGCGGTGGCATGATATCTCATACTTTTTTTTTTCTTTTTTGTCCAATCACTGTGAGATAGAGCCTTATAGACATCTTACACTATTCATTCCAAGCAATACAAAATAAATTATCTAGCATCTGCCTGTAGAGCAGGCTTGAGTGGTGATGGAAAACTTCAAAATAATGGTGATGGGTAGGTGTAATGATGGTGGGATTGGTGTTAAAATATTGAATGTGATTAATTATTGTGAACAATTATATAAAAATCAATTTTTTTAAAAAAAAGAACTTTTTTTCTTGATGCAAGAACTTTCAAGATTCCCTTTTGGCAGCTTTCAAATGTCAATAGGTAGATGAATGATTATATGTGATGACCAGACTTAAAATTGGCAATGGGCCTTCATATTCCAGCTGCAAATGCACTTGTACATCCAGAGATCCGCACCAGGCCAAGCCACCCTTGACTGGGATACAGTACCCAAATCCCCGAACACAACAGAGCAGCAGTGGCCTTGAGAGAGCCCAAGCATCTTGCTCTCACTGAGAAATGGAATACTCTACCACCAGTTAACCAGCTCTGACCACACATTCTAGAAGGACAGGCTCTTGCCTGTCACTCACAGGCCTTCTGAAAACTATCTGCATCGATTCCAGGAAGACACAGAAACCACAGAGGCAGACTGACCAGTGGTGTGTCTACCTGTCCATGACCATATCCTGTCTTCAACTCCTACCCTCCAATCAATCCCAATACGGGTGCAACATATAGAAGTCTTCTGCCAAGTTTTCACAAACAGAAATCTCCAACCTGGATTTTATCCCTGGCACCCCAGGTGGTCCCCTGAGCGTATCAGGGGTGATCCCTGGGCGCAGAGCCTAGAGTAAGCCCTGAGCATCACATCAGGTGTGGCCTCAAAGGGAGGGAGGGAGGAAGGAAGGAAGGAAGGAAGGAAGGAAGGAAGGAAGGAAGGAAGGAAGGAAGGAAGGAAGGAAGGAAGGAAGGAAGGAAGGAAGGAAGGAAGGAAGGAAGGAAGAGAAAGGAAAGGAAAGGACGGGAGGAAGGGAGGGAGGGAGGGAGGGAGGAAGGGAGGAAGGAAGGAAGGAAGGAAGGAAGGAAGGAAGGAAGGAAGGAAGGAAGGAAGGAAGGAAGGAAGGAAGGAAGGAAGGAAGGAAGGAAGGAAGGAAGGAACCAAGTGCAACCAGGGGTATCACGCTGTGTCATGCTGAGTTAAATCAGTCACAAGTAAAGGAATAGGTATTAAGAGATCTCTTGTATGTGAGATATAAAGAAACACAGTAAGGGAAGAACACTGGCCAACAGCAACAGTGACAACTGCTCTACAGAACTGAACTTACCAAGAGATGTAGGGACGGATGAGAGAGATCCCTGGGACAATAGCTGGAGGAAGTAGACACTCTGGTGAAGGGTATGGTGGTGTAATGTTGCATGCATGAAGCCCTACCATGGAAAGTACTATAAATCACAGGGCCTCAAATAAAAAATGTGGAGTAGTTTTGGGGCCAAATCCAGTGCTCAGGGCTTACTCCTGGTTTATGCACTCAAGGAGCACTCCTGGCAGGGCTCAAACCCTGGTGCAAAAATAAGTAACCTGCTGGCTGTGCTATCACTCTGACCCTGCCTCAAATAAATTTTTTTTAAAAAAGAAAGAAAACATGTCCCATGCTTTTCCACTTATAAAACACTAACACTTGTATTTTTCCCAACTCCTATGTCACAGTGTAATAAGCTGTAAAGTCATTCACATTCCTGTAGAGAAAGGCACCCTACAGCTACAAGGTATTAGTACTAAGATAAAGTGAAATAAAAACTGACAATGGAAATTACTGACTCATTTAATTACCATCGCTCTAACTGCAAAGTTCACCAGATTCACAGCAACACCCCAGCAGACCATACAAAAAAGCCCAACTCTCACCAACCTGAAATGGTCGTTAGAAATGTTAGGACAGAAGCAACAGCCATGGCCCAAATCACCCTGGAGAGGAATGTGGGGGCCTGAACATGGCAATGAAGGAAGTACCACAGGCCAGCCTCAACTGGTTGTGACGTTGAAGGAGCCACAAGAACGGCCTGTCTCCCACTGCTCAACATAGAGAGCTGGGGTGTGGAGGCTGGACAAAGGGCAAGGCAGCAGGACCCGGTGAGGGAGCAGAGGGCAGCAGAGGCAGACACAGGACCTGAGTCCCTAGATCACTGGGAAGCAATGCGAACCTGGCCTCCACAAAGGTCTGCTCAAGCCGGAGGGTCCTTTGGTCTGTGTCCTCCGTTTCTGTGAAGGGATACGACAAGGGAGAGGGTGTCCAGGCACTTAAATAAATCTCTGCCAAATAATAGCTGACCAGAGATCATGAAAATGAAATCTCAGAGGCCAAACACAACAAAGAACGAGGACTGTGAAGTTAGTTTGGACAAGTCAGGAGAGAAACATACAACTGCAGCCCCCAAAACCAAGGAGTATGATGATACTCTGGGGGTTTTAACCCCAATCCTGTTCCTTTTAAACATGATTTCAATGACAAACACACTAAGCAGTAATGATAAATCTATGTTAACAGGTACATGATATACAAAGATGTAATCTCTGACAATATATAAAGGTGGGGAGACAGGTGTATGTGAGATATGCATATTACTAAAATTACATTGGAATTATTCATATTAGGTTTTAATGAATTATTAACTGTAATCTCCAAGAACACTAATAACTAAAATGTACAAGAACTCCAGGATTCGGGACTGGGACACATCCGAGCCGCGGGGGCCACTGGAGTGGGGCAGCGCCAGCCCAAAACTCCAAGTGGTCCCGGCCGCTGGAAGTCACGCCCTCGACCCACCCTCGGCGCCATCTTCATGCCACAATCCACAGAGAAGCGGCAGGCATTCTGGTGAGCAACGCGGCCTGGAAAATGCTCCGGACCCGAGTCGGGGCCAGCAACACCGGGGGGCCGGAAGGAGGAGGTGCCGCCACCACACCTTCTCCAGATGGAACCCTGGCGCCACTGAGCAGCAACTAACACGGCTCCAGGATTCGGGACTGGGACACATCCGAGCCGCGCGGCCGCGTTAGACCTTTTCTAACACCTGAGAACATACAATCTTTGAATGGAAAACTAATTATCAAATGCCTCCTTATTAGGGTTATCTTTTTTGGGAATATAACTTCCACAACAATAGTGAGTTTTGTGTTGAAATATGGAACTTAATCAAGGTGAAGAGAAAATAAAGTGAGGTTCATCAGCTATACAGTTGGGGTGGAGGGCGGGGGGTATACCGGGGATTTTGGTGGTGGAATATGGGCACTGGTGAAGGGATGGTGTTTGAATACGGTATAAATGAGACATAAACCTGAGAACTCTGTAACTTTCCACATGGTGATAAAATTAAAAAAATAAAAATAAAAATTAAAAAAAAAAATAAAATAAAATGTACAAGAAAAGAAAGGGTAATCAAAAGGGCACAACATTAAAAATCAAATAACAAAAAAAGGCACTAGGAAAGAATTGGAGTGATGAAGAAAAAACACAAGATACAGAAAACAAATAACTATAACTAAGGACAGAAATTAGTTCTTTTGTAATCCATTAAAGTAAGTGAGTCAGCTCTCCAATTCAAAGGCAGAGTTAAGAAGAGAAGTTCGAAGGATTGACCATCTATCTCTTTGGAAAACTGCTACATTGCTTCTGGAGCACAAACTACCTCACCAAAATCCATGTTTACCTGGGTGAAAGGCATAACTCCAAGGGTTACAAGGGTGAGTGATGCCTGTCAGTATCAAAAGCCCAACAACAATTAGCTCATACTTAAACAACACTGCTTTGCTTCAGCACACCATAACAAGACAAAAGAAAAATGTCAGAAAATACACACATGGTCCCCAAGTCCCACTTGGAGTGGTACTTAAGCACAGAATCAAAAGTAACCCTGAGCACTACCAGGTGTGGCCCTATTTTTTTTTTTATAAAAAGTAATTCAACATTAGAATAAAACTTTCATAGTCTGTAGGAAGAAATGGTGTCAATGTCCAAGACTTGAGTTTGTATTATGAAGGAGAAGGAGGAAGAATTGGTAAAAGACATTTCAGATGCTACAGGACAAGAGAAGACTGAGCAGCAGCCCCTTGCAGGAGAAGTGGGCAAGCAGTGAGTTGGCACCAGGAGTTTGAAACCAAGCTCAGTCCCTACAGCGGGGCAAGCAGAAGGCTGGCACAGGAGTCTCAGACTGAGCTCAGTTCCTACTTCACTATGACCTTGAGCTGAGCCACTGGTTCAGTCTTAAGTTTCCTCATGGTATAATACATGAAAACACTGGAACTGCCTACCCACAGGGTTGCTGCAGAAATAAACAAACAAAAAAAAACATGAAAGCACTCTGTAAAGGTATTATTAGAGGGATCCATCATTTAAATTTTTCTAAGTGATCATTTTATCAAACTGAGTAACCCAATGGAAAATTCCAGCAGAAGAGAGGGAAACACCTAAGCATACTCTGCGTGGAAGGCTGTGTAGTTATAGAAGGAAAAAATACTAATCTCTAACCTGTTCAAAGGCTGAAGTTAGCTCCCTGTGGACAGTCATTACATATACTTGAACAGGCATCAAATCCTTTTGGCATACCTCACAGAAAACTTGAATAACCACTGCATGCTTACCGTCTAAAGCCAACGCAAGCCAAATACAAACTTCGAAATAAAACATGAATATTATTATTTAACACTTCCCTTAAGGTTGCTCTCCCCAGAGACAACCACTGTTAACCATGTGGGTTTGGGTTACATGACGGTTATTATCACAATTTTAATAGGTGGCTAACCCAACAGCCTGGATATCTGAGTTTTGTGAAAGGAGAAGCTGGCATTTCTTCCCTCCCATTTCTTCTTCTTTCCCATGTCACCTCCTAATGTTCATTACACCCAACCGGACAAAACAGAACATTGCAAAAATCTAGTGGTTCTATACTGAAATCTTAAGTTACTCCACCAAGATCAGACACTTAGACATACCTGCTCTGACACAAAGGTAAACTGTTTACCTTTCCTTCTATTTCTAATTTCTTCCACCTCCAATTACTTCCTTATACTTTAGGGCAAAAACCATATTTGCTTCTATAATTACAAATAGATTTCTTGCTTTGCTGAAAAGAGTAAAAGACTGATGGACCAGATCAACAGTACAGCGAACAGGTACAAGCTGCTTGGTAAGTGGCCCACCTGTGTTCGATCCCCATATAGTCCCCTGGGCCCCACAGAAGTGATCTCAGACCACAGAGCCAGGAGTAAGCCCTGTACTCCACTGGGTGGTCCCAAAACAAAACAAGCATTTCTCTTATTAAATAGTACATACAAAAATGCAAAAATTTAGAGATCAAAGATCTAGTTCAGGGATATTTTTGCATAATTTATGAAAACAATTTCATTATAGAGTCAAATCATTAAGACACATCCACAAAGCTACAAATGAACAGGGACACAGAGGCTCACTTTATAGGGTCCCAGGAGGGCTACAGAACCGAACTGGACAGAGGCAACATATAAGGTAGTGTGATCAGAAGTGTGTCATTCATCACTTCCAGCTTGCCAACCACAGCACACTCTCCATTATAGTCCAGAAAGTGTTACAGAAAGGTAGAGGAAAGGTCTTCATTCAACATGGATGAAGAATTAGAAGGCAGTATGTTCAGGTGAGAATACACACACCTACACACCCAAGTCCATGATAAATTTTCTTCCAAATCTCTCATTAAAGGGGACTGAGGGGTGGGAAGGGGGGTTACTTTCTAGCCAAGTGTTATCAAGTCTCTTATAGACAAAACAAAACTACTCTCCTAATTTCTTCATTTAGATCTTTTGATTTGCACACATTTATTAGTTATTTCTACACATATGGTCACTGTGAGCATCACCTTCTTCATCTAGGTGCTGTTGGCCATGAGCTGCAGGATCTGAATGAGGAACTTCATTTGGGACTCTGCGCCAGGCTGCTTTCACTCATGGAGCCCCAGAGGGGGGCGAGTGAGAACCCTCCCCACCCCAAGGGACTCAGCCCTGGCAGCCGACCTCCACTACCCAACTGCCGCCATGCTCCAGGCTGCTTTCTGGACATTATAAGACACTTCCTACCCATTTTCCATAATTACCACACCATATTTGATGGAGTTCAGACAGTAGGCAACAAATCATAGAGTAACTTATATATACGTGAGTACATATACATGTATACATATATATATATATACACACACACACACACACACACATATACATACTCTGAGACCTACAGAGAGTATCCCACCCGCACAGGCAGAGCCTGGCAAGCTACCTGTGGCATATTTGATATGCCAAAAATGTTAACAATAGGTCTCATTCCCCTGACCCTGAAAGGGCCTCCAATCATTGGGAAAGATGAGTATGGTGAGGCTACTAAAATCTCAGGGCTGGGAGGAATAGAGATGTTACTGGTGCCCACTTGAGTAAACTGATGAACAACAGGATGACAGTGATACACTGATACACATACGGTCAGTATTCATATGCAATGGATGTTCTAATAAATAAGCCTTTAAAATCACTTATAAAAGAGAGAAAGTTTAGCATACAGGGACATCTTGGGCATATTGCAAAACAAAGAAACAAAACAAAAAGAACTGTCAGTATTATAAACAGAAATGCTATCCCAAGCCATATCCTCAGGCACCATCAAAAAGGGAAAGTGCAGCATACACTCACAAGACCTGAGCAATTACACTAGGTTCACAAAATACTGGGTCTGCCTGGAGACAACTATGACCAACTGAATGCAAATAAAACTGTTTCATAAGAGTGAAAAGCATTTACAGTTTGGGGAGGACCATTTTTTTGGCCAGGAATCAAACAGGGATCAACTGCATGCAAGGGAGTCCCTTCATCTCTGGCCTGTCTCTCTGGCCCCTGACAGGATTTTTTTTTTTTAATTGAAATCACTGTGAGACAGGGTTTCAGACCTGACAATTCACTTTGATCTCAAATCACTGTGGAAACAAACTAAGAGCTAGAGGAGCTTAGGGACAGCTCAGTGGGACAGAGCCTGTCTCAAACCTGACAGTCCAATCCTCTAAATCCATGAACAGAGTGCAACCACCAGCACACTGTATACCCCTCTCCTGCAACTAGTCCCCAGAGCAAACCTGCAACCACACAGCACAAAGGGAAAGAGTGGATAAAATAAATAAAAATTTATAGAAGAAATTGGGCTGGAGAAATTGGGCAGGGCCTTGTACGAGGCTGATCCAGGTTCAATCCCGACCAACCCTTATGGTCGCCCCAGTACCACTAGAAGTAATTCCTAAGCAGAGCCAGGACTAAGCCCTGAGCACAGACAAGTGTTCAAAAAGAAAAACAAGAACAAAAATTAAATACAAGTAACCCTTTCATACTAGTTTATGGCATATATAAAACAATAGGTATCTGCTACTTTATATCTGAGTACACAAGTAGAAGCCAAGTGAGGAAGACTTTTATCCCAAAATACATACCTCCAAGGTCTCACTTAGACTAGAATTTAGGTTCTCTCTCCACCACCTTTCCCTCCATAGGACCAAATTATTGCAAAGTTGTCATCCAAGGAACATCATCACAAGAAAAGCAAGTAGGAAGAGCAGTCCAGCCTCTGCTCCAGGGTTCTGAGGAGACTCACTGAGGAGCAGGTATTACCTGAAACAGAACCCTAATTTGCCACACCACTAAGGGGAGCAGCGTGAGGTGGCTGAATTCAAGCAAACTTCTCCATCTTCTCTTTGACCTACAATTTTCTTTCAAGAAACCCACAGCCATCGGGAAAAGTACCCCAAACAAAAGAGCCTTAAGTCCTAAGCTTGTGAACAACTAAAACAAACAGACTTTAATTAAGACCTAAGTAGTTGCACAGTGAAATCTATCCACAATAAGAGAATAAAATAGTCAAATAACCCACCTTGTGTTAGTTTGTAGACAATTTAAACTAGAGAATGCAGAACACCCTAATTCCCAGCAAATATATACATAAAATATGTAGCTCTCCGAATGTGTTCCAACTACCCACTAAACAACACTCACACAAATAACATCTGAATAATTTGATAAACTCAGATAGACATAGCATTAAATATAACATACATTAAATATGTACAAATCCCAATGACATCACATTTTAATAATAAAATAACTATCTGGAATTTGCTTCAAAATAAACTAAGAAGTAGGTAGGAACAAAGAAAACACAGAGTTAATGAAGAGATCATTTTTGCTATTATGACAATTATTACAGTGGCACCTAATATGATTTTGCCAAACTATATGTTTAAACTTTCCTGTGATAACAAAGATCATGCTTTGATAAGATAAAGTAGACTGCATGACCATCAACACAGTGCCTTAGATAAAACATAAAACATGTACGTCCCTAGGAAACAGTTCAAACAAAATCATGTGTCTTACCAGGCATATAAATTTATAATGCACATTTACCAAGTGAAGTAAGTAAAATGTAAACAACTTATGGATTTGGGTCATGGGTATTTATAAGTCCCTTGTACTGCTCTGGCAACTCTTCCAAAAATTCAAAATTATACCCCAAAGTCAGAGTAGTCGCCAATGGTAAAATCTAGACTAATTCTGAGCACCTAAAAGAATGACTGTCACTATCAAACCAACTGCAAAACAAACCACAAAACAATTAACAAAAATTTATCACTGTACTCAAAGGCAAAAAAAAAAGTAAAATAGAGAAAAAAACTTGTCCACAGAAATAGTGTGGACAACACTGAGCATAATACTGAGCCCTTATCCTAAAACAATTATTAGGAAAGCTAAGCATGTACTCTTACCATTTTAAAAGCAGAACCCTTACTTTAACTTCAAGTAATAAGAAAATCTCCTTTACCGAGGAATTATGACATTAAACATGGAAGGAATAACAGAATTAGGAAAAAGCCATTTTGCAACACCCAAACAAGTAATCCAAACTACCCTCCTCTTCAGTTGATCCAAGGGGCAAAAGGGCACTGGCAACATGCCAAGTAACTCAGATTACTTGCACTGTGAACTATTTCAGGTACAAAGAAGCGAAGTACCCAACTCAGCATCAGTGAGTGAAACAACTGCCATGATGCATTCTACACACTGAGTTTTTAACTTATAATCTTGTCAAAAACTGATTGACCTCAGTCTACTCAAGTCTAAGACACAATTTCCACCACATAGGAAATGTAAGAGACAGAGAGTAAATCTAAAGCTAGTACAAAGAAATACTTGAGAGAAAAATCAGGGTCATTATATGAGGCAACCTGACTTCTCTGTTCAAAACCTACCAGGAAACACAGATAAAAGAGAATTTTTAGATTCTAAAAGACTACACAGAAGACACACCAAATACAAAGGAAGAGGTTGGTTTGTACTCTCATTTAAAGGTCTCAGAAGACATGTGCTTTTAACATGAGATGTCAGAAAACTGCCATTACTTTTCTTGGGATTGCATGGTAATATTCCTTGATTTCTAGATCATCCATCCAGGATCAGCCTACTTACTCATTTAGAATTCAAATTCTAAAAACGAAAAAGAAAAGTTCAATGATTTCTTTAAGGTTTTTTTTTTTCTTTCTTTTTTTTTTTTTAGAGCAACACCCAGTGACACTAAGGGGCTATTCCTGGCAGTGCTCAGAGACCCGTGTTCAGGGCAAATGCCTTACCTGCTGTACTATCACTCTGGTCTCCTGTTAAATGGTCTTTAATTGTGCAACTGAAAACCTAGGAGGAGGTCAAGTTTAACACAACCACAGAGAAAGCTCCTAACCTGGATGGCAGGGGACATGTTCTGAAGAGGCATCACGTCACAGGAACTGTGGTAAGGCTTTTCCCCACGTTTCCCCCTTTCTCTTTCTGTTCACCTTGAAACTGCCCTAAGTTTAGGGTTTTTCACTCACACTAAGAAAATTATGTGAAGACAAACCCAGAGGGTACTAGGCTATCAAAGCTGATCTTGCTCAAACAAGAAACTCATTCTTTGTGCTTCCATGATCAGCCCTGGTAAGTGAAATTTCCTAGCAGATACCCAAAGAGCTAAAGAAGAAAACTGAACTTGATCCCTAACATACACTCTCTTTTGTTTTTGCCCCAGTAAGCCACAAAGAGCACTGTAGGACCAGCAGTTAAGCAGATACTACACATCAAGATGCAGATCCCAGAGCAGTGACCCTAATTCCAGCTACCTGTCTAAATACTGTGATGGTGGGAAATAATCCTTATGCTGTTTCTCTTTTCTTATCTACAAAGTACCAGCTCCAATCTCAGACGTGTCACGGCAACTACAGGAGCTTGTGTGTGTAAAAGGTTAGAATTACCCCACCTTGCTACATGTACATATCATTCTGGCCCATTTTTAGACAAAGGTAATTTGCCTATAACTGTATCAATTAAATGGCAGTGACACTTGAATGTAGATCTGTCTACTGCAGGGTCTCCACTCTTCATTACAAGAACTGCCTCACTAACCCCCTAAAATACCATATTTTTCTCAAATAGCAACTTTTCCCAGTGAACTTGCCTTCTGAAAACACACACACAGCAAGACGTGAAATTCTGAGCCCCCCTCTATACTGGTGGCAACACAGACCCTATAAATGAGCATACTTTGCCAGAAAGCACAGATGTTAACAGTGATAAAACACACCTCATTCATTTGGCTAAAGAACGGAATCCATGCGCTATTTCTATGGGAAGATGAATTTAGTCCAATGAACTGGCTTTTAAAAAGACTCTTTGAAAATCAATTTGCTAGTTGAGACTTCCTACATTTTCTTCTGATTTCCTTCCAATGCTTGTTATTCCAGTTTGGCAGCTTTTCAGAAGAGCAAATTAATAACAAACCAGCTCTGACACAACTTCAAGCTAAATTACTATGTTGAAGGAGTTTGCTTAGAATTTACTCATTACTGTGAAATATCATGATCTCAGACTTAGCTGTCCAGCATTACTTGTCACCATAAAACGCTGGTTGTCACAATGATACTTTTAACTCCAAAACCCTAAAAAAAATTTAACATCAAGCTTTCATTGTTGTCAACAGAAAAAATGGAAAGTCACATGTCACTTAACCACAGAGATTAAGTCTGAGAAGAGCTATTTTGGTGCTGAGTGAACACTATAAACAGAGCATATGTTCTTTTCTAAGGTGCTCCACTTCTTGGGTTAATTAAGTCTGGAAGCAGGACTGAGGGAGCCAGGATGCTTAGTGCCCCTACAGCCCACTTGAAGACCTTGGGATTCTCTCTGGGCCCAAAAACAAATGGTTTTTCATTTGTAATCTCCAACATGGCACCCAGCAAGACCCTGTGCTGGACAGCATAAACCTGGCTTAGATTTGGCCTCCTGACGAGTACAGAGGTTTCATTCATATTAATGATTGATTTCCATGGGACTGGAGCAATAGTACAGCAGGTAGGGCATTTGCCTTGTATGCAGGCGACCCAGGTTCAATTCATTCCATATGGTCTCCACCGATGACCACCAGAAGTAATTCTTGAATGCAGAGCCAGGAGTTAACTCTGAGCATCACTGGGTGTGACCCAAAAAAGGCAAAGAAGTTTTTTTAAAGCAGATTCACTTCCATGTGCGAATTTCCCTCCACATGCAGCTTACCTAGTGTCCCAAAAATTCCAGATCAGCACTCACTGACTTACCACTCACATTCACACTAAGTCATGGGAGAAATGCTTGAAAACATCTAAGCTACCCAAAGCATGCAGCAACACCATCAGAGCTGGGCAGAGCCTTTTCTTTCACCCCAGTAGTCAGTGTTTTGCCTTGATGATCATTAACTTGGGTTGAAGCAATTACATTTCTGTGTCTGCTCAGCAACCCCAACCCAGGACACTAAAAGTTTTCCTACATATGATACAGGTCCTGCTTTAATTTACATCAATCTGTGAAAGTAAGTAAGCATGCAGACCAGGCTCTTCCTGTGATGGTAGGCTTCAACTAGCCATTCCCAGGCAGTACTTTCCACGCTGGATAGTTTCAACATACAAATAAATGGTTAGCTGGGAGGTAACCTCATCACAAGTCAAGGAAGATTTAACTGAACTCACTTTCCTGACACTGTTTCAACAACTGTGCTTATAACTCTCATCTCCCACTAAGATCACAGCTTCTCATGAAACCACTCCTGCTCCACAGTTCACCCACCACAATACTGAATATTCTGAGTACTCCTTTTACTTATTTTTTTTTAATTTGGGGGCCACATCCATAGTACTCAGGGCTTACTCCTGGCTCTGTGCTCAGGTGATGGTATGTGGTGTTGGGGAATAGAATATGGGCAGGAAGTGCTGAAGAGTCTTAAGGACTACTCCTAGTGGGGCTCAGGGACACTACTTGGTGCCAGGGATCAAACTTGGGTCACTGATCTGCAAGCAAGTGTCTTAACCCCTGTATTATCTCTGGGGCCCTTAAGAGTATATTTTCCGGGGCTGGAGGAATAGCACAGCGGGGAGGGCGTTTGCCTTGCACGCGGCCGACCCAGGTTCGAATCCCAGCATCCCATATGGTCCCCTGAGCACTGTCAGGGGTGATTCCTGAGTGCAGAGCCAGGAGTAACCCCTGTGCATCACCGGGTGTGACCCAAAAAGCAAAAAAAAAAAAAAAAAAAAAAAAGAGTATATTTTCCATTTTCATAAGCTCTCCTGCTACAAATCTTGATTTGAAAACTTATCAAACGTTCCATATCTATTGGAAACAAACTTTCCTTAATGTTTCAGTGTGTCTTTAGTTTGTCCAGATGAGATTCAGGCACTAACAGTACTTGAAAACAAAGCTGACATCTTATTTAATGCAATATGTTTTAGATGTTAAAGTTTAAAACTTTGTAACAGCACAAAGGCCACCCTCCCACCTGTCATCCACACCCTGAAGGTTAGGACCTGCATGAACAGGTTTCAGGCAAGGGTAACTAATACTGCCAGTGAACAACCTTGAAAAGGAGAGAACTTTCGGGGCTGGAGCGTCAGCACAGGTTCGATTCCCAGCATTCCATATGGTCCCCCAGCACTGCCAGGGGTAATTCCTGAGTGCATGTGACCCAAAAAGAAAAAAAAAAAGAAAAGAAAAGAAAAGAAAAGGAGAGAACTTTCAGGGAATCTCAGGGTCCTCGTAAAATGGAGGAGCAACGCCATGTCTGACTCTGAAGTGAAGGAGGCTCATCTTCCAACCAAGCAATACAGACAGGAAGAAGCAAGAAAAAAGACTTAGCAACCCTGATTTTAATCCAGGAAGACACATTTCTATCTTACAGCCTTCAGAACTGCAGAATAACGTATTACATACAATATTTTAAGTTACTAGACATGTGGTGATTTGTTTTAGCTTTACTAGGAAGCAAATATACATGCTAAACTTTACAGAGAGTAACATACTCCAATAACCCTAAAATTTAAATGACTATTTCAGGTGTGTTTGTCTTATTTTCTAAATCACCTGCCCAAAATTGTAAGTGACATTACCAACAAGAACAGTAACTATGAAAATGAAAAGGAAGCTATTTTTTAAAAAGAAAAAGCTTGGATAGCATTAGAGTCAAGTTTTATCATTATAGTTCAGATATAAGAATTACTGGTCTTCACCGGGGCAACTTGGGGGGGGGGGGGGCGGCGGATTGAGTTTCCCTCCATCAGAGCCCCAGCAGCTGAAAACCTCCAGACCCCAACTACTGCCATGCTCATGGCAGCTCTCCACAGGCTCAGATGAGCCTCAACTATGAGGAATCTGCAAAAAACCCAAGTATGCAGGACCCGTGACTGAAATCTCCAAGCTCACTCAGATAGGCAATGGGCCTCCTCTCCCACCTCCCACGTTTACTAGTAGCTTGGCAGTCACACCCACAAACTGCCCCTGGCGCCATATAATCTCATTAATGGCCATGATCCAGAGACTCAGAAATAAAGATCCCGGAAATGAGCAAACATAGGCCTCACCCATGAGTGAATCTGCTGTATAAAATTTTAAATTTTAGAATTCCTGGAGTGTCCTCTCATACTCTATACCACTGATGTATCAGGCTTTGGGAGGCACAATTTGGAACTTGGGGTGGAAACATTCAAAATGTGGTGGTGGGATAGGTATATGAATATTAAATGTAAGGAATTATTTTGAACAACTTCATTAAAAAAAATTTAGAAAAATTCTCTTTAGCAGCTGAAGCCATGGTACAGCCGTCAGGGCACTTGCCTTGCACGCAACTACGCAGGTTCAATCCCTGGCATCAGATATGTGGGTATCTCCAAGTACTATCAGCAGTGATTCCTGAGCTTAGAGCCAGGAGTACAGCCTAAGCACCACCAGGTGTGGCCCCAAAACTAAAGCCCCTGCCCCGTGATCTCTTACTTATTCCCTTGTTCCCTCTCCTTATTTTCATTATTTTACTGTAGAATGTTTTTAAGTAGTCTCCCAAGTAACTGGGTGTCATCTTATTCTTTAACAATACAGTCAAACCTCAGTTGTTTATACCAATTTTAAATCTCTCATTTTGATTTTTCAAAACAATTCACTAATTATTAAACTGCAACTGAACTACAGAGGTATGCCTACATCACTTTTAAAAGTAACCAGCCCACTTTCTTTCAGTCAGCATCAAAAATAAATTGTTTGCCAAAATGACAGAAGGAAAATAAGATTAACACCTACAAGCCTTACAAGTCGAACAGAAATATGGTCCTCCAGATTTTTACAAATGTCCTTTTTTTTTCTTTTTAGTGAAGTAAACAGATTTTATTTGGAGGTTTTGAAGGAGAGGAGGGAGAGAAAGTGAGAGAGAGTGAAGAGTAACGTGTTCAAGAGAGAACCTGGGCTTCTCTAAGGGCAGAGAGAGCCCCTACACACATCCCAGCATTAGACATGAAAGCATGGAATTACACATCTCAAGATGTGTACGTGCTTGGGCACACATATTCTTGGCCACGTGGGCACAAGAAGCACATGGGCTGGGCAGTATAGCCAAGACTTTTATGAATGTTCTATCACGAATTTTCATTTCTCAACTGGGCCATAATTATTAAATCCAGCCGTCTTTACTTCACAGAACCAAGTAACATTTTACAAAGCTCCTTATTAACTAGACTGGGACCAAAAATAAATCTAAATATTCTTCTAATTATCCAACTTAGATGTATCATCTCTAAATTTACACAAATCCTTCCTTACATCTTTATTCCTAGATTACCGTTTGTGAAAGAAGCCATTTGATGTTAGATCTCTGCTAGTGAAGTCACATTCAACTTTAAGCAGTCAGCAAAGATAAGCCAAGTCATTAACAGAAAATAACAAGGATATTAACATATGAGCACTGAAATAGGATAATATCTACAATGCAGTTCCAGAAATGAAAAGGATTGAAAGTAGGGGGCATAAAGGTTTAAAAACAAACAAAAAGAAACCACCAAGTTTTAAGAACTAGGAAATAAAAAGTGATGAAACCACAAGACAAAGAAGGCTTGGAGGAGAAATTACCCTAACAAAGGCAACCAGTCGATCTGAAAGAACAAAAATAATGACCCACAAGCAAAGAATGAAAGATTTCACTTGCAAGCATCTCTGTCATTACAAAGGGCAATCAATAATGTCTTCAAAGAAGGAGAAGCTGCAGATATGGAATTATGGTCATCATCAGTCTCCTGCTTGCTTCTCCTAAGGCCAGTCACAACCTGAAAGTTGTCTCCTTTTGGTTTTCTATTTACAGAGTTGTCAAAGTCAAAGCATGAGAATAGGTCAAGTCTTTGTGAAGCCAAATTCCCTGAGAATGAAATCTTGAAACTGGGGTGGAGACTGCGGTTAAAACAAATAAAACCAAGAAACTCAAAGAATCAGTGAAAAAATAAGTAATGTGAACTTCTGAAAGAATCAGTGCTACAACCTTAGGCCTATAATGGTCAAAACACTTCCTTATTCAAGATCACCACGAAGCCAAAGAAAAACTTCTAAACATCGAATCGTGTTTCACAGAGACAAATATCCTTTCTCTCTTACTTTAAGACTTTGATTACTCCTCACTTAAACTTCAAAATACCAATAGCTACTTCCAAATGCTACCACCTTAATCTTATCCTACATACAGGTATCTTCATGATACAAAATAAACACCAGAGGATCTGACATCAGAAAAACTACTGGAACCAAAATCTTCAGGGGTGGATTGGAGAGACAGCACAGTGGGTAGGGCATTTGCCTTGCACGGAGCTGACCAAGGGTTCAGAATCAAGAATTCTGGACCTCAGCCCTCCTAGTGTGAGGATTACTTAAAGCTTGTTTTTCCAATCTGTGAAGAAGGGACAGAACTGCCCAAAAATTTCATTCTAAAACTGTCATTACTTCTAAGTCAATGTTCAAACTGACAAATCTGAAAAAAAAAAAAGGGGGGGGGGAGTCGAGTCATGACACTCACAAAAAATGAACTAAATGACTCTGAAATATCCCAAAGGGCAATGTATTTAACAGTTAATTTTCTTAGTTATCTCAATATTGAGGCAAGAGAAATAGTTCAATGGGCTGACACACACTTTGCATCTGGGAGGCCCAAATTTAATTCCTGGCACCACACAGTTCCACTGTCAGAAGCAAACTCTGAGCACTGAGCCAGGGTGCAGCCCTAAACACTGCAGGATATGGCCCCCAAACCAAAAATAAATTATAATACTGTCATTGTTATATACACAGTGCTTTCATTTTAAGCAGGTTTCTTTTTGTGCAATATACTCTACTCGCTCCCACGGCAGAGCCTGGCAAGCTCCCTGTGGCATATTTGATATGCCAAAAACAGTAACAAGTCTCACAATGAAGACGTTACTGGTGCTGACTCGATCAAATAGATGAGCAACGGGATGACAGTGACACAGTGTGATACAGTGATTTGAATTTATTATAACTGATAACACCTTATTTCTTCCATTGATTTTAAGTTCCTGAAATTTGGTTTGTGGTGGATTTTTTTTTTGGGGGGGAGGGTGTATTGTTGCTTTGGTTTGGTTTTATGCATCTTATTTTCTTAGATCTTACTTTAAGATCTAAGTGATGGTTTAAGTTCCTGCTGGTTTAGAAGCATTTCTTCTGTGGATGTACATTTATCCTTCATTTTTTTTTAAATGTATGTACAACTTTAAATTTTCCAGTAGTTGCATTTTTAGGGAAAAGACCAATAATAGGATTAAACTTCCCATTGAATACTACTCCAAGTCCATTCCATTTTATTACTTCCATCATTTTATCTGTAAGGAATACAACTTTTTAATAATTGATGATTATAAATTAATCTCACCAATATACTCTAGTTTAATTTTTTTTCAACCTGGAAGATATTCTTTATTCCAAGTACACAAGTTGAATTACACAACTTCAAAAAGCATAGGTAGACTGAAATAGTCAAGATCATTCAAAGACATTAGAGTCACTCTTTCAATATTTAGATAAGGGCCACTCATGGAAGCGTTCAGGAGACCAGGGTTATATCTATCATTATTACTCAGTGATATTGAGGGACACTGGGGTTATTCCTGGTAGGATTTTTTCATTTTCTCTTTTGTGAGTCACCGTGAGATATACAAAGTTGCTCATGATTTTCTTTTTTTTTAAATTTTTTAAATTTTATTGAATCACCGTGAGATAGTTATAAGCTTTCATGTTTGGATTACAATCTCACAATGATCAAACACCCATCCCTCCACCAGTGCACATTCCCCACCACCAATATCCCGGGTATACCCCCCTTTACCACTCTCCCCCTGCCTCAATGGCAGACAATATTCCCCATACTCTCTACTTTTGGGCATTATAGCTTGCAACACAAACATTGAGAGGTCATCATGTTTGGTCCATTATCTACTTTCGACATGCAACTCCCATCCCAACTGGTTCCTCCAGCCATCATATTCTTAGTGATCCCTTCTCTATTCCATCTGCCTTCTCCCCTCCACTCATGAAGCAGTCTTCCAGCTATGGGGTAATCCCCCTGGTCCTTGTATCTACTGTCCTTGGGTGTCAGCCTCATGTGATGTTATTCTATACTCCACAAATGAATACTCTAGTTTTTTAATTTTTTATGTTCACAACTTACCTCTGAACCAACAAGTCCCCTAAATCACATTTTAATGTCATTCTAACGAAGTCATGGTTTATAAGTTCTCTTAGTACTTTTGGTCTGGTCTACTTTTTCTCTCCAGTCTTTTTACTCCCCAAAATTCTTTACATACAGAATCACCTACACAATGTAAAAGCAGCACATTTTCTCATAAATTTCTACCTTGATGTAAGCACATCTGTATCCCCATCTTCCTGAACAATGAAATGAATGACTTTATTCACGAGGTTCAAATCTCTAAGTAACTTTTACCCTGAAGCATTCTACTTCCTGCCAGAAATAACTACTTTCTCTTTCACATATACTTATTCTTACTTAGACTAATAGGAAAACTATTTCATCACGCTCCTTCGTCTATCTGTTCTCATCAGATTATGACTGGTATAGGGTCTCTGGTCAATCCAGATCCTTTCTGGCTGTCCAAGAGACAAAAGGATTACTTTCTCAAAACAACATAACCTATTCAAAGCACAGTAAATGTTTACGAGACATGAGTATCATCTCGCTAGTCTCTGAACCCACATACACCCTCCATTAAAAGTCCATTAAACATTTTCTGAAAAAAAAAAAGGCACTCTTCACCAATGGGGGGAAAATTATTTTTTAATACTATTTTTCTGGACTGAAGTGATAGCACAGTAGCTAGGGTACTTGCCTTGCACGTGGTCGACCCAGGTTCGATTCCTCCATCCCTCTCAGTGAGCCTGGCAAGCTACCAAGAGTATCCCACCCGCATGGCAGAGCCTGGCAAGCTACCCGCTGTGTATCTGATATGCCAAAAACAGTAACAAGTCTCACAATTGAGACGTTACTCATGCCCACTTGAGCAAATTGATGAACAATGGGAAGACAGTGCTACAGTGCTATTTTTCTAACATTTCCTCCCCCTCCTCCCATGGGGTAGGTATGCGTGTGGTGGCGGTGCAGTGGGCCGACACTTATTTACGGTCATGCTTATTAGATCACTAAAAATCAAAGGCAATAATACTCTAATTCCACTAAAAAATATTATCATTTAAGTCACTCTTCCCAAGTAGGAAAGGTTCCTGCACACAAGAAATATTTCAGTAACAACTTCTGTTAGATATTACTGAAAGAAACATCCATTTTCTATTTTAAATTGGAAACAAATTTTTATTAGCATGCAGCTTGAGATGTAGATTACTGCAGGCTGAGATTCTAAACAAAATTATATACCACTCATAAAAAGTTTAGCAAAAGTGAATTGTTCTTTTGGTAGACAAGCTACAGAAAAGTGAAAAATCAGTGAACACCTAAGATTATGAAGAATGCCTTATACAGACATCTTCCATATTCTGTACTGGACACAATCACAAATTTTTTCAAAAGTGCACATTTATGAAAGCAAAGATAAGCTTTACTTCAAAATTATGCATATAAGCTGTTCCTTTCATCTCCTTCTAAACAAACTATTGAGATTTTAAGTGATCGGGGTCAGAGAAAGTGCTCTACAGGTAAAGTGCTTACATTGCATGCAACTGACCTGGGTTTGATCCCTGGCATCCCATTTGGTCCCTGACACACCGCCAAGACAAATTCCTGAGTGCAGTCAGGAATAACCCCTGAGCATAGCCAGGTGTGCACTCCTCCCAAAAAAATCATCATCATCATACCGTTGATCGTCGAATTTCTCGAGCAGTCTCAATTAGGTCTCCATCCTAGCCCTGAGATTTTAGAAGCCTCTCTTTACACGTCCTTTCCAACGCTGCCACATTGGAGGCTCTTTCAGGGTCAGGGGAATGAGACCCAGCATTGTTACTGGTTTTGGCATACAAATACGTCATGAGGAGTTTGCAAGGCTCTACTATGAGGGTGGGAAACTCTAGGTAGCTTGCCAGGTTCTCCCAGAGGGAGAACTAGGCTATAAGATGTCACTTCCAGGAGCTTGGTATTATAGTCTCTGGATGTTGGCCGTTGGTGGAATTACAGGGCGCAGTCCCTGGGTGTGACTGCCTAGCTACTGGAAAATGGGGAGTCTGGGTAGAAGAGGCCCAGTCCCGATCAGAGCAGGCTTGGAGGTCTCAGCCCCAGGTCCCCCACACACCTGAGTTTCTGTGCCTGTTCCTTCATGCGTGAGGCTTGTCCAAACGTGTGGAGAGGGGCCTTGAGCATGACTGTGGCTAGGCTCCAGAGGTCTTCGGCCGAGGGAGCTCTGCTCAGAGTGGGGAGGGAAGCTGGAGCCCACCCCCTCCAAGGGGCCAGCCCCAGGGAAGACAGCCAGGTGTGAGGGCAAGAGACTCTCTGCCTTCCCTCCCCCCAGAAAAAAAAAAATTTAAAAAAATATTTTAAATGATCAATGTCAATACAGGTTTTATTCCAACAATATTAGGTCTCAAAATTTTCATTCAGCAACCCTTAACTCTTCATAATGTTTCCAAATTTACCCTTTTCTTCCAATGTACTTTACCAATATTTAAACAATCTCTTCTAGTCCAGGAGACATGGAGAGAACATATTCTAGACCAGATATCTAAAAGCCAGATATCTAAAAGCAGGTTGACTAAGAACGTTATAGGTCTACAAGAGATGTTATTCCAATCAAGCACAGAGAATCAGGGACTTGAGCATAATAAAAATGCCCGCAGAAAACAATAGAATATTCTAAAAGGAAATAATGTCTGAAGCTGACTTTATTATACATACATTATTCTAACAGTGAGGAAAATTTGAAGTGCTTTTTTCTGAGTATTTTTTAAAGTAAGATTTTTCTTTAAAAGAAGTATTTCCAGGGGCTGGAGTGATAGCACAGTGGGTAGGGCATTTGCCTTGCACTTGGCCAACCCGGGTTCAATTCCCAGCATCCCATATGGTCCCCTGAGCACCGTCAGGGGTAATTCCTGAGTGCAAACCAGGAGTAATCCCTGTGCATCGCCAGGTGTGACCCAAAAAAGCCAAAAACAAACAAACAAACAAACAAACAAACAAACAAAGAAGTATTTCCAGTTTATTTAAACCTCCAAAATATGTTTGAGACCGTCACACTTTAGACCATTTTAATTTCCAAACAAAGGAAATAAAATTTCTCCCAATAGGTTATTTATGACAAAGAAATAAGACAATCTACCATACATCCCTAGTTTGTAATATGACAATCCAACCCACTGAACTTCAAAATGTATGTGTGCATTATAAGGGACATGTACTAAGTTAAAGTTTTTAATGACGAAAATGAACTGAACTAGTTCATACGGTAAAATTTCAAGTTTGGTTTCTAGTATTTGTTGTCTGGTTAAAAACAAAATATTTGTTGTTTGTTGTTTGAAGTTTGGTTAATAGTATTTCTTACTAGTATTTATTGAACTGATGTTAACAATATCCATCCAGAGGAGCAAATCACTTTTGGAATGGGGGGAGGGGACATCAACTATGCTCAGGGCTTACTCCTAGCTCTGTGCTCAGGGATCACTCCAGGAGGGGTCGGGGTGCTATCATGCAGGGCAAACATCCTACCCACTGTATCACTCCAGCCCAAGAGCAGATCACTTCTTTTTTTAAAAAACTATCTTTAAATTTAATTTTATTAAAGCACCATGATTTAAAAAATTTCTCATAGTTGAGTTTTAGACACACAATACTCCAGCACCAGTGGCAACTTCCCTACAGCAGTGTTTCCAGGTTCCTTCCCATGTCCACCCAGCCCATTCAGACTGCCCTCTTGACAGGCACCTTTTTAAGTTTAGTTGTTAAAGTTTGGGTCTCATGATTTCAGTGTTGTTGATTCAGTGGTCTGGATATTTAGCTCTATCATTTCTTGATACCACTAACATACCTGAATCTTCTTTACCCCGGCCCCCGTTGCTTCTTATTTGCCTCTTCTTCCCCTCCCCTCCACTCATTTCTTTCCTTCTCACTATATTCTGGGGTCAAGGATGATCCAGGCATGCCCCCTCTAAACCACTGTATTCCCTCATCCAGTAATTCTAAATACCACATGTAAGTGGTATCATTGTGTGTTTATTCTTCTTATTTTACTTAACATGATATCACCCATTCCATTCATGCAGGAGCTGATCACTTTAGAGAGCAGTGATAGCCACTGTCAGTCAGGTACCACTTTTTACAACCCCTATAAACTAGGTATTTATTGTTTTATCCCTATTTTACACACAACAAAACCCTGGCTTAGAGATATACCATAGAAACCACGTATCAAATAAGACAAGTAATTTGTCCAAGGTTTATCCTCACAGCCACAGAAACAGAGAATCCCAAAAATAGGAAAAAGAGAGAGAGAGAAAGAGAGAGAGAGAGATACAGAGACAGAGAGAGACAGAGAGAGACAGAGAGAGACAGAGAAGTGCTTGCCACATAGGCAGGCAGGATGTGGGGGAGGGAACTGGGGACACTGGTGGTAGGAAATATATACTGGTAAAGGGATGGGTATTGAACATTATACAACTGAAACCCAATCATGAACAACCTTATAACTGTGTATCTTACTGTGATTCAATTACAAAATAATAATAATAATGAAAAAATAGAGGAAGAATCCAAATTCCTTTTAGAAAAGGAAAAGTTTTAAAAATCAGTAAATAAAACTATTGAACTAAACTGTTAATGAATAAAATGGTGACATCGTTAACCACTGAATACTTTTTAAAGGGGAAAACTAAGCATACTTTAGTCTGGGATTTTTCATATGTTTTGTACCATTTTTGTTACAGACAGTACAGTGGGTAGAGCACTTGCCTTCCATGCGGCTGACCTGGATTCAATCCCAGCATCTCATATGGTTCCCCCAAGTGCACTGGGAGTGATCCCTGAGTACAGACTCAGGATTGAGACCTGAATACCACAGGTCTTAATTAAGACCCAAAAGCCAGAAAGAAAAGAAAAGAAAAAAACTAAGTATAACCCATACTAGACTATGTCTCATTTCATGCTCATTACAGTGTTTAAGATATGTGTTGAGCTCACAAGATGATAATATAAACTCTCAAAGGATCAAACAATATATATTTTTTTTTACCACGGGTTACCAAATTTATTTGTCTTAATACCCACCTTTTCAGGGGAAAACAGAACCAGTCAGTGCTCCCCTGGAAATAGACTTTCTCTAAAAGAACCGAGAAAACGCATCCCTACCCCAGAATTGCACCCAAATCAAAGTCCCTGGGTGGAGGCAGGGCAGGGGATAATGATGCATCATCTCACACTTTGAGAAAAGAAAGACTGTCTTAGATTTAAAACATAATTAAATGAGGAATGTTTACTGAAGGGAAAAATCAGATCCAAAACATCTGACGAGGGCCGGAGCGATAGCACAGCGGGTAGGGCGTTTGCCTTGCATGCGGCCGACCCAGGTTCAATCCCCGGCATCCCATATGGTCCCCCAAGCACCGCCAGGAGTAATTCCTGAGTGCAAAGCCAGGAGTAACCCCTGAGCATCGCTGGGTGTGACCCAAAAAGCAAAAAAAAAAAAAAAAAAATCTGACTAGCTTTCCCATGTATAAAGAAGATATGCTAAAATCTCGCTAGTAATATATCTTTATCTAACTGTCTGTCTTTAATACACCTTGCTATAAAATACTGTTCTGAGTTTTTGGAACTGAACTTCTGAAAGAGAAATCATAACAAATCTATTTCAATCTGAAAAATGAAGGTTTCTGGAAATAGTGCTTAAATAATCTTTCCCAAGACAAAGTTCTAGGAAAGTGAGACATCAGAGGCAGGAAGAAACGTGTGACAAATCGAAGGTGGGCTTAATGGGGGCTGGGTCAAAAGCCTTGAATCAAGTTAAATTGGACTGGCTGTGATCAAGGCTGGCTGAAACTGGCCACCTGGATCTTAGTAGAGTAGATTATTAACATTCTTTGAATCTGGTATAAAAAGATTAGCCAAAGATAAAAACCAACTGAAGCAAAGCAAAGCCACCTATAATATACACATATAAAAAATATTCAAAGATTAGTCATTGTACATCTCCCACATAACTGATCATATTTTAAGGCATACACAAGCATATTATGCTTCAAAAACAATGGCCATACCTTTGTGTTAACTGCTAAGATCAAAATAAACCTGCCATTTCTTTAAAAATTTCCTTCCTACTAATTATGTATCTTTACCCTGCAATGATCATTAGATAATCGGTTAATGACAGATCCAATCATTGTGCCTTACCAATGTGACAATCTCACCAGTTTATCATTTTAAAACATTAAACCCATGTTAATCATGACAGTGTTCAAATTTTAAAATAAGAATCATGTATGGGGGGAAAATGAGAATGTCAATGAGTTATCAGGAATATGAATTCAATTGTGGAGCACTAGTAAGCGAGTAAGGCACTTTCCTTGCACACAGCAGACCCCGTTTCAATCCCCACACCCCATATGGTGCCCAAGTCTGGCCAGAAATGATTCCTGAGCAAGAAGTAAGCCCTAAGCACCACCGAGGGTGGTCAAAAATAGAACAAAGCAGTTTCCAAATGTTTATATAATGAGAATGAACTCATTTTCTTTGCCATGCTAGGGATCAAATCCAGGGCCTTCCAGATGAGGCATACATACCCCCTTATCACCCAGCTATATCCTCAGCTCAGAAGCAATTTTTGTAACAATTATTCTAAATGTCCTCTCTACTAAGCCTCCTCATGTTCAATTAGACATTCCTTATGAGAATTAAGCCAGCTATTTATGTGACAGGGTTCAAGCTGACTTCCTTCACGTTTTACTTCCCATTTAAATTAACATTTACCCTATGAAAAACAGCAAAAATTTGGAATAAGAAACTATGGCAACTCAACCTGAAAAGGTCCCACAATAACAGCACTATTTACTTAAGAAAAAATTCACTAAAAATGTTACTAATTCGTCCCATTTCTCAAGGAGCAAAGAACTAATATTTACTATAGCCTTCTGACTCCATCGACAAGAGACAACCTACTTATCCTGATCAGCCCCAAGTCCTCCTCCGTCGGCCTCAGCGTGGCTACCATGAAAGCACACACACACTTGTTCTTCAGGAGCGAGGCCGATGCGATTCACACCACAACCAGTGACAAACGCCAGTGTTTCTGCGATGACTTCAACAGTGAAATTAAAGAATTTAAAGGTTTCTCAACTGTGTTTACAACTGTGGGCCTGTTCACCTGTGGTCCCCAAGATATTCTAAGGGGCCACAGGTAAAAATCACACAAATGGGTTGAGAAACACATTAGTGGTTAAAAGTACATATTGGTTCACACTTTCTCAGTGTAGACCCCACCAAGTAATATGGCCTTACCATATTGTTTTCAGATATGAGCTACACTGGGTGGTGCTCCAGGGGTCACTCCCAGAAAAGGAGGGAACCTAGGCATTCCCAACGCAAAGCATTCGCTCCAGTCCTTTCAGCATCTCCCTAAACTCCACCCTGCCCTTCCCCACAAATACACACACCATGCTTTTTGGGAGCTATCTTACCCCAAGACTTGGGTTGGGCAAGTGGCCACACCAGCACCACCAAGAGGTCTATCACCTACCCACTTCAGCAACTTCTCCAAATGCAAGCCCCCCCCCCCCAAATTAATCCCAATAAATCACGACTGCTACATCTCAACCTGGCAAAGTTGAGAACTCCTGGGGCTGGAGAGATAGTACAGTGGGTAAGTGTGCGGCTGACCAGAGTTCAATCCCCAGCACCCCATGTGGTCCCTCAAGCCCAACTAGTAGGATGACAATAGTGGTACCTGGCTCCAGGCAACATCCAAGGCCCACACTGTAATCATTTTTAGTGGCAAGCAGAAGTTGCTCTGCAACTTCACCTCAATTTCCAACCACTACCTCCTCTATGTGGACTCAGACATTTTTCCCATGACTTCACAATTCAGTATGCTATTAATATAGGAGGCGAAAAACCTGGAAACAACCCAAGTGTTCAAGAACAGATGACTAGAAAAGAAACTTACATATATACAACAGAATAGGACTCAGCTAGAAGAGGAAATCATGCAATTTGCTGCTACATGGATGGTTTTGGAGAGTGAAGTCAGGAGAAGGACAGATACAGAATCTCAGAAGGGAGGGAGGGAGGGAGGGAGGGAGGGAGGAAGGAAGGAAGGAAGGAAGGAAGGAAGGAAGGAAGGAAGGAAGGAAGGAAGGAAGGAAGGAAGGAAGGAAGGAAGGAAGGAAGGAAGGAAGGAAGGAAGGAAGGGAGGGTGAGTGGGTATTAAAGGCAACAGAGACTGAGAACCATTTTTCAATAAGGAACTTACCACAGGGGAGGGAATGGGGGAGAATGGAGGTGGGGAGCTGGAAGAGGGAAGGGGGCAATGAAACAGTGGTGGAGGGAAGTGGACACTGAAGGAAGGTGTGGTGTGGAAATGTGTTCATGATAGGAAACTATCATGAACAGTAATGTTGTAAACTACAGTGCTTAAAATAAATTTCCAAATATAAAATTAAATATAGGCAGTTACTTTGAGCCCCGAACACAACAGGATACTGAAGACATATCCCATGAACAAATAACAAGATGCTCTTCTATGGGTATCTTCGCAAATTTATGCATTGCAATCTAAACATAAACGTCCAGTTTGGGTCAGACTGGAAAACTAACTTAAGAAAACTGTTTTCACATGCAGAGTAAGAGATCCAGAAGAAAAAAAATTAACAGTGAATTAAGGTAGTCTTTTTGGCCCAGATAGCTTACGCTGACAAATGAAATAGCTATGTAAAATATTATTTATAGAATCAAATTTGAATTCATCATGTTTTCACAGCTGCTGGATCTCTGAGAAGTATCTTTCTCTGAGGCTAGCCTCACTTCTTTACAACCCCCCCGCAAATCAGCCGTTCTTAAGCAAATATACTTCCCCAAGAAGATGGGAGAAAGGGCTCCGGACACTTTCCACTGTATTCAGAAATCAGTATTCCACCAAACTGCAGAAATAAGTGGTAGTCTCTCCCTTAACACTATCATAATCCAATGAGGAAATTACAAGGAAAATGTACAACACAGGAAAGGTGCCATTGGATACTGAGATCCTCAGAACGCTGTGAGAGGGAGTGAGGGAGACAGAGTTGGGCTGGGCAGGGATAGGACTGCTCCAAGGAGTCTCTGCTAGAGAGAGCCATGCAGAAGGTCAGAGGAGGAGGGAGGGAGAGGTGCTCCATCCCAGCAAAGGCCAATCCACAAAGACGGAGAAGTAAACAGCTTTGTTCTTGTCAATTCTGTTCTTGGTCTGTTCTTTTCTTTAACATTAAGACTTGGATAGCATTATTCAGGGAAAGGAAGAGAGTGAAAGATGAATACAGATACCCCCACGTTTGAGACTACTTTGTGAACAATCTCATTTGACCAGGAGTGACTTTGTGTATGCCAGCCATACACCTACATAACACACATCACAAGCAATTTATGCCTATGAGGGGAAAGCCTAGAAAGAACCTTAGATTCTGACATTCTCTTTTTTTTTTTTTTTTTTTGCTTCTTGGGTCACACCCGGTGATGCACACACAGGGGTTACTCCTGGCAGTGCTCAGGGGAACATATGGGATGCTGGGAACTGAACTGGGTTGGAGTGCAAGGCAAACAAATGCCCTACCTGCTGTGCCATTACTCCAGCCCAAGATTCTGACATTCTTGAGGCTAGAATTTCACTTCTTCAGCATCCCCCTTGGCAAATCTGTGGCCTCCTTTACTTCATCTCATTACAGCAGGCACACCGGTTACTAATATGCTTACTTGAATATTGTTTGCATCTCTCAACCAGAATGTGAACATCAGAAAAGAAGAGGCATCTCCTAGACCCCAAGCTGTCTGCATAGCCCTCCTAGGGCTACAACCCATGAATGGAGAGTAGAGTGTAACATCCTTCCTCAAACTCTAAACTCTGACAAAGAAGTATGACCAGGGCAATATGTGCAGCTCAGCAACCTGGCATGATTATCACTTTCAAAGACTTAATTATCACATTCCTACAGAAACAGGAGATAATTGGCATATCTAAAAATAATCCAAGTAACCTCAGAAATCATTTTAATGGTCCCCTTTATTTTTCCTAACGTGTAGATAGTGAGAAAAGACTGATAGGGATAAATGGACTTCGGTCATTGATTCATTATTTCTTGGTACATCTGATTTAACCCTCCTCCTGAATTCAGCCATTTTTTAAATAGTCCTGCTCAGCGCGCAATACAGACCTGCTTCTACAGCTTCTTCCCAATCTGCATCAAAACTCCTAAAAGCATTTTAAAAAGTGGATTTATATATGTGCAGTCAGATGTATTAAAAAAGTAAGACATGAAAGAGAAGCAATTTCAGTACTCTCCAATAACATCATCGAGGCCTACGTTTCTAAGAGTAACTTTTTCCAGCAATGCCTCCCAATGATCCCTACATGCTAACGCCTAAGAATCTGACTGGGTCCTGTAGAAAACCGCGAACCTTCTGGCCCAGCACAGACAGACACAGACACAGACACAGACACAGACACAGACACACACACACACACACACACACACACACACACACACACACACACACACACAGCCAAAACAAACCCAAAGATCCACCACCAGATTTAAACGCACTCACAGTTCGACTTATGGACTTTGCAAACAAGCACGAACACTTTTCCCCTTAAATCGGCCTGAAAGTCCCAATATAAACGCAACTAAAAACTCCTCCAAGTCAGTCCCTACCCAGGGACACTTAAAAGCCACCCCAGGTGTGTCTGGGATTAAAGTAAACAAACGAACGACCGGAAGGCAGCAGTCTGTCCAGGTTAACGCGGATTCCCAAGGACAAGACTGCCACCTGGACACATGGTGGGAAAGTGGCGGGGGGAGCGAGGCTAAGAAAGGGGGGTTTTCAGCAGCGCTTATTTCGAGTTTCCCCCGTCCCGCACACCCCCTTTTCCCAAGCCAGGCAGGCCCGGGCACTCGGCTCGACCCTCTCCGGGCGCCCCGCGACCCTGCCCGCATCTCCGACGCCTGCTCCGGGCTCCGCCCAGGGCCTCCCCGGGCGCGAGGCCACACGGCGCGTCCGCGTCCTTCTGCTCCGGCCCGGTCGAGTCGTGCCCGCCGCCCGCGCCGCGGAAGAACCCGGCGGCCGAGGCCGGAGCACCGAAGCCGCCCCTGGCCACGTCCGAGCCCGGCCGGGGCCCCGCTCTGCAGCCTCGCGCCGCCCCAGAGCACGGGCTGCGCGGGGCCCCGCTCCCCGGGCCGCTGGGCCCTCGCGCCCGCCGCCGGCCAACCGCCCCCGCGTCCGGGCGGCGGGACCCCGCGCTAGGCCCTCCCGAGCCGCCCCCCGCAGCCCTCACCATGGTACAGATGGAGGCGAACTTGGAGACTGTCATTAGGATTTCCATCCGCCCAGCGCCATCTTCCACCCAATCACGGCAGCGGCGGGCGGGGATGTAGGGGGACCGGGCCGCCCGCTCGCACCGCAACCGGCGGGCGGACCCCGAGCCGCCGCCGACCCACGCACCGAGCCCGCTCGTCGGCCGCAGCCGTCGTCGCCGCCGGCGCCCCGGCACTCCCCGCCCCGGGCCCCAGCCCCAGCCCCCGCCCGCCCGCCCCCGGCTCCTCCCAGGCGCAGGGCGCAGCCGCCGCCTCGGGGCCCGCGCCGGCCCGCGTAGCCGCCCGCGCACACCCCGCCCAGCGCGCCCGGAGAGCGGGCTCCGCCGAGGCCCTAATGCCCGGCACGCATGCAGCTGAGCGGCCCGGAGCTCGCCCCGCCCACCCTAGCACGCCCCGCCCACCTCGCCGTTGGCTGGGGAGCGGGCTCCGCCGAGGCCCTAAGCCAGGCCCGCACGCAGCCGAGCGGCCCGGAGCGCGCCCCGCCCACCCGAGCACGCCCCGCCCATCTCGCCATTGGTTGGGGAGAGCGGGCTCTGCCGAGGTCCTAATGCCCGACCTGCCCAACAGCCGAGCAGCCCGGAGTGCGCTCCGCCCATCCGAGCACGCCCCGCCCACCTCGCCGTTGACTGTGGAGAGCGGGCTCCGCCGAGGCCCTAAGGCCCGGTCTGCCCGGCAGAGGCGCGGCCCAGTGGCGCGCCCCGCCCACCATTCGCGCGCTCCGCCCACCCCAGAATACGGTCCGCCCACCGCGGCCCGCCCCCGGGGTCCCGGAACGCACCACCTGGGGAGCTCCGGACTTCGCCCCGCCCCTCTCGCTGCAGGGGCGGGGCACGCACTGCCTCCGCCCAGTGTCCCTCGCGGTCCTAGAGTCTGCCCGTTCTCGGAGTCCAAACTGTCGCCTGAGCAAGAGTTGAGCTTCGGGGTCGGGCGCAGCGGGAGCGAGCTCCTGGGCAAGTCCCGAAAGCTTCTGGCTCGCAGCGTCCACCTAGGACGAGTGAGCAGCTAAATCCTCTCGCGCAGAGGGAAAAACGGAGGCGATCTACTGGATAATTCCCAATGGGTGGGAAAAAATGTGCGTGGTTGAAGTAACCCGGATAATTCAGTGTGATAAACTCTTAATAAAATAAAATCTCTCTGTGTCTCTGTCTCTCTCTCTCTTTCTCCCATATACATATGTATATGCGGTGACTCTTGGGTCGAAACTCTAACAGGCAAATTAATTATATGAAAAACAAAAACGAATACAAATTTTAACTTATATCTATGTTTAGCTCTTTGACAGAAGAACGGTAAGTCATGGGGAAGAGTGCAAAGCTGCTTTCCTGCCACCAATTTAGAATACGTTTAAATATATACGATCTAAATATATTTGTTCTGAAAACTGAGCTGCGAAAAGGAGCCAGTCCCGACACAGCGGCGACGAGGATGTGAGTGGAGCAGAGGTCTCTCCGGTGAGGCCAGCGCCCCGAGACCTGGGCAGTGTCGGGGAGCAGGACAAGCCTCTTCTCCGGTGAGATTCAGCGCTATGCCCTGCTCCTCCTGTCAGACAGCTCAGTTTTCTTTCCAACTATTTGAGAAAGCTGTGTCACTCTGTCATCTTGGCATTGTAAATGAACACATCAGAAAAGGTAATAATATTCTACTAGAGAACTGTAATGATGAGGCACCTTTGGTCCCCACCTCTCCCTCCCCAGTCCCCCTCACATTTCAGTGAGATTTGGGTCTGAATTGAGACAAAATTCAAAAATCAGATAGACTTTTTCAAAACATTCAAACAAAATTTAGGTAGAAAATAGATTTCTGGTACCTAAACGCTGTTTCCATAGTGATTCCCATTATAAATCTCCTGGGTGAAAAACACTGCTAATAGAATAGAACCAGTCCCCTCACCACTGGCTCAGACTTCAGGCTTTTCTGCCCCATGGAATCAGCTTTCTCTCTCTCTCCCCGCCCCCCGCCGCCCTACCACCCAAACCACTGTTTTTCACCTGTTTTTTCAGCTTCAGGCTTTATTTAGCATTTCAGCAAATATGTGCCCACTTGCCTAGTCTAGACCTCAAAATAGCATCCACCTTCATTTTATTATTTTAAAATTATTATTTTTTAACCACCGTGAGATACAAAGCTTTCCTGTTGGAGTTTCAGTCATACAATGATCAATCACCCAAACCTCCACCAGTGCACATCTTCCACCACCAAGAACCCCAGTATCCCCCCATCCCACCCCTCCCCATGCTCCTATGGCAGACAACTTCCCCCATACTCTCTTTTGTATTGCTTGTTATGAATAGCATAAGATGTTGCATGGCCACGAGAGCAGCCACGTGCTCCTGGAATTCTAAAATTTTAGATAATTAGGGTCTGGAGAAATCTCTGCAGTGAACTCTCAGTTCGGAGATTCTTTTGTGTGTCTCTGGATCACGGCCATTACAGAGTTTAAGTAGCAGCCTGAGGCAGTTTGTGGGTGTAACCTCCAGGGTACCACTGGGACAGGGGTGGCAGAAAAGGCCGGCAGCCTGAGAAGGACTGGCCCCTCCCCTATCCCTTGAGACCTGAAGTTTGCCGTCACTGAACCCTTGTACCTGCACCTCTCACTGGGTTCTGGAAGTTAGCAGCCACCAGAGTTTCTGAGAGGGCATATGGAGAGACAACACCTGCCCCCGTTTGAGGCACTCCGGTGAAGTCAGCCTGGCCCAAAGTCCGGAGGCATCTCTGCAGCGAGCAGCTCCATTCAGAGATTCTTTTGAGTGTCTCTGGATCATTTCCCTTGTTTCCATTTTTTTCAGAGAAATATACTATTGGCATATGCCCTGCAGGGTGTGCCCACTCGCCCACAGCCTGCCACCAGCCCTAACTGTAGCTTTTAATCTCTTTTGAGATGTATGGGCTCTCTGAAATAAGGCTAATAAATGAACTTGTATAGCTGAGCCAGAGGTGATTTATGGTCATGGCTCCCACATACCAACCTTTTGGCCATTTAATTTCCTGGTAAACTTGGCCCCCTATTGTTGGGGTCTGGTCAAAGGCACAGTAGCAATTTGGGGGTATCAGGAAGCCTGAAGGCACCATCACTTGCCTCACAGGTACAGGTCGACCTGCTGGTGACACCATACCCTCACACCTCCATTCTTTCTTACTAAATTCCCTTTTGCTTAGACCTCCAGGTACTGCAACCCCTCATTGCACTGTCACCCATGCTTCTGAACCCCACTAAAATGCAATGCCTCTCAATTCAGTGTTTACTGCCATCCTATTCTACCTGGATTATTCATGTGTAAAATTTGAGCTCCAACTCAATCTGCTTGGCCCTGAATCTTACAGGATCCTATGAACAGAGGTCACCAACTTTACACAGAATCTTACATAAAAACAAAATCAATTTTGTTTTCATATGGCCTTTTTCTGAAACCAATTTCTGACAGAATTATCTGCAGTTGTGATTAGTTAGATCGAGAGCTAAATTCATAGGGGGAAAACTGTAGACCCCAATTGTAGATCCTCATAATACCCTCCACTCCACCCTCAAGTTGACTGAAGAAGCATAGAGAGGAAAAAGGGAAAATTTTCTGTGCCTGTTCCTTGAACACAGGTGTTTGAGGGGTTGGTCTGGTTTGGTTTTGCCATGTGTAATGTAGTTAGAGATAAGATTTGGCTGAAACATCACCACACTTTTGCACTCAGAGCATCATCTGAGCGCAGAACACAATTTGTCAAGTCAGAGATATAGTACAGGGGTTTTGCATTGCACATGACCCAGGTTAGATCTTCTGAGTGCAGAGCCAGGAGTAAGCCTTGAGCACCGCTGGGTCTAGCCCCAAAAGAAAAAGAACACAGCAGAATCTGCAGCAGTATCAGCTTCACAGAGAGTGTATCATACCTGGGAAAAGATGGGTTTGTGTATAGTTAGTACTTTGGTGCCATCCTGAGTATGGAAGCTACAGAATACACCCACATAACTTGTGGAACCACAACTAAACAACTAGAGTTCAGACTTGTTGTCTGGCCAGCAAATGTCTTTAAAAGAATTTTTTATGGCCAGAAATGCAGTTCAAGTAATAGTGCATGACTTGCATATGTGAGACGCTGGGCTTGAGTCCAGACAAGGCAGGGCCCCCGCCTCCACACAGCACCACCAGGAGGGGCCCCATAACTGCAAAATAACATAAGGGCTGGGAATATGGCCTAAATGACTCAAAGTTCAATTCCCAGCATCAGGTCCCCCACACAAGCACAGATGGATATATCCTTGGTCGGCTCAAAGTGTGGTCACAGTAACCCAGGGGATGACAACGGGCTGGGCCCAGCACTGAAACATTAATCGGCATCAAGTATCCCCAGCTCAAGTATCCCCAGGCTAACTATCCTCATGATGCTAAATGGCTCATGATCTCCAACTACCACTGAAAAGGCTACTATTAAAAAAAAAGCCTATAAAAATGCTTAAATAAATATTTCCATTGGAACGCAGGATATATTTTCTGTAACTCATTCTGTCTCCAGCACATATCACTTGTCTATCTCTGCCATCTCTATTCTTTCTGAAAGCATTTGGGTTTGCAGCAGGAACAGAAGTGAGCAAGTTCAGAATTTGCTGAACTTGAGAGAAGGGAAGCTTTTCAAGTGTTTCCATTCAATACACTTTTCTTCTACGAAGAGAATAGAAACCAGTCAGAGCTTAACACACGTTGACACCTTGCCTAGAAATGCAGCTGTTCCAGTTCTACAATCCTTCTGTGATGGATATATTAATTACATTCTTTTTTTTTTAAATTTTGAGAGCCAAAGCTAGCAGTGCTCAAGGCTCACTTCTTTTTTCACTCCCAGAAAACTCAGAGATCATATGGGGTGCCAGGGATCCTAGGTAAGGTAAATGTGCTACCCTTTATACTATATCCCCAGTACCTTGAAGTACTGTAGCCCATACTTACCTGTCTTTCAAGCAGATTTTACTTGTGAGGTACTGGGTAGTCATTTAAAGAACAAAAGTCTTGCCCTCAAGTAGTGTGCCATCTAGTTGAAAGAGAAGTACAATTTAAACAGCCTAAATTGGACAAGTACCAATGGTGTGATTTTTGCTTTCATAAAGGTCAAAAGGAGAAAGTGATTCTTTTGTCTTTAAGGTGTATATATATACATATACATATACATATACATATACATATACATATACATATACATATACATATACATATACATATATATACACTATTGGAGCCAGAACCAGAGTACAGCAGGTAGGATAGTTGCCTTGCACGCAGTCAGCCAACATCCCACACGGTCCCCACAAGGTACATCCCTGACATCCCCAGGAGTGATCCTGAGTGCAGAGTCAGGAGTAACCCCTGAGTATTTCTGGATATGGCCCCAAAACAACAACAAAAAGAATATAAAAATTATATATATTACTGGAACAAGTAAGGGTTAACTTGCAGTTTCATGCTGCTCCCCATGTAATTCTTTGAATTAGAAATGCCTTATCTTGATGTATTGTTGTAGTGATGGGAAAATCAAAAACATAGCAGGTAACAAAGCACAGGTAACCAGGGGACAGCCAGAGAGGCAGGAGCTCCAAGTGACCTGTTCTAGGAACTGGGCAGAGATGAATAGGTTATAAATCATAAGTTATGATTCAGAACAGAACGACCCAAACCCACCTGTTACAAGTAGGCAGGAAGGGGAGTGGAATCACTGAAACAATTAGTAGATCGATAACTGTCTCTACGGGACCTAAAAGAGAATGTATGCATCACAAAGATTCCCAGCAACAAGGACCCTGCTCCTGCTAAGTTCAGTGTTGTGCCCCTCTTGCCTCAATGTATCTCAGAATATCATCACTATACAACCACTCAAGAAATTCGACTCCTGTGCCGTCTCTTTGTCTCACCATTGTTGTTATTGACAAAAAACTCCTATAAAAGTGCTCTGTACCCTTGCTCTGGGCTGAAATTTCAGGTGATTGCCTAGTTGTAGTTCATCTTCACGTGAAATTATTAAATCTCCTTGTTTTCTACCTAAGTATGTTTCAGTGTGATTAATTAAATTCTGTTACAACACTATTATATATTCAAGAGTCCAGTCATCTGATTTAATGGAAAAATTGGAAGATCTCAAAGAGTAATATATATACATGTAATATTATGTATACGTATTTTAAAATATACATGTTTAAATACATACTACATATAGACATAATATATGTCTATTATCTCACAATAATAGACACATTATCTGATAATAATAAACCTGGCTGTTTTTCACCGGGGTCCCTCGAAGGGGGCAGATTGAGTTTCCCTCCCCACCCAAGCAGAGCCCTGGCAATTATGGAATCTCTGGAACCCAGCCACAGCCATGCTCAAGGCCACTCTCCACACTTTTGGACGAGCCTCACGCATGAAGGAACCAGCACAGGAACCCAGGTGTGTGGGACCTGGGCCCGAGATCTCTAAGGCTGCTCGAATTGAGACTGGACTTCTTCCACCCAGATTTACCATTTTTCAGTAGCTAGGCAGTAACACTCAGAAACTGTCCCCAGCAACATGTAATCCCATCAATGGCCAACATCCAGAGACTATAAAACCAAGCCCCCGGAAGCAACATCGTATAGCCTAGTTTTCCTAGCCTCTTGGAAAACCTCACAAGCTACTGAGAGTTTACTGCCCACATGGGGGAGATCCTGGCAAGCTCCCCGTAGCATATTCATTTGCCAAATACAGTAACCCTGAAAAGCCTCTAATGTGTTACCATTGGGAAGGACGAGTAAAGAGAGGCTGCTAAAATCTCAGGGCGAGGATGAATGGAGACGTTACTGGGTCTGCTCAAGCAAATCAATGATCAATGGGTGGTACAGTGATACAGTGATATATAGACATATAATATATATATATATGTATGTGTGTTTGGGGACCACTTTTTGTTAAGCACAGGGCTTACTCCTGATTCTGGGCTCAGGAATCACTCCTGGCAAGCTCAGGGGGCCATATGGGATTAAACCATGATGATTTTCATGCAAAGCAAGTATCTTAATCCCCGTACTATTTCTCTGGCTGACAACTATATTCTTGAAATGACTGCCAGAGAAAAAATTCTTTATGGCCAGGTCAAGCTCCTGAATGATCCACTGGGATCTTTAGGGCAGAGGACATATGTGCTAATTATTCACTCGTATCTCCTACGAGAATTGATATTCCCAGATGGCCTCCATGTTGTTAGAAGATGATGAGTGAAGTCTTTGAAGATGGAGCTGGAAGGTGAGGCCTTAGCAGCTGAGGCCCCGAGCCCTAGTTTGTTCCTTCTGCCTTCTCCTATTCCACTGTCCAGCCCCTCAACTGGGGCACCCAGCTGGAACTTTGATTAAATTTCTGTAATAAAGACTCCTGTATACAAAAAAAAGGAAGAAAAGATTCTTCATAAGCAAATAAGGTATAATAGAAGTACCTATTCCAGGAATTGTTTTCAGGATTACATTAATTCACATGGGGGGTGGTTTTAATTTTGGTTTTTAGGTCACACCTAACAGTGCTAAGGAGTTACTCCTGGCTCTGCACTCAGGAACCGTACCTGGCAGTGCTAGAGGACCATATAGGATGCTGGGGATTGAATCTGTGTCGGCCATATGTAAAGCCTACCCACTTATACTACTGATCCACATGTCCATTAATTCTTATAAAGTACTTAAAAGTTCCTGTAACCTAAAAATGAAGTCCGCATTTTGTTCTTTCTTCAGTCCTCTCCTCCCCTCTTCTTTCCCTTCTTCCTCCCTTTTCTCTCCTTCTTCCTTCTCTCTCTCATCCTCATGAATGTGTCTGCAGCTAATGCACAGAACCCTTCTCTTTTCTTCTCTTTAGTCTTATCACCCTAGCCTCCACTTTGTTCCTCAGACACCAGCAAGTTCCCTCCCTCCAAACCCCAAGCTTAGGTATAAGCTACTCCTTTTAGGAACATGCCCCCCCTCCTTCAAAAGATCACCTCCTTAGGAAGACCTGCACTCCCCATAACTGACTCCTCTCTTCTCTTATAAGCACCTTAAGAAGCAGCTGTGTATATTTCTAGAGCTTATTCCCAACACCTGGGAAAGAATAGTAAGAGCTCGATAATACTTATTGCTCTTTGAAGTGAAACAAATAAATGCCTATTAGGTACTTCCAACTACAGAGCAAAGTAAAAGAAAGCAGTTCTTGGTACACAGAGGTAGTTCATTTTCTCTGATTCACACAGTCTATTAGAAAGATCCCGAAGCATTAACAAATGCTGTGTTAGCTTCCAGACTGGCTTCTGAGGTTGCTTTGCGAATTTCCCCTCTGCTTAAGGGATTTCTCTGTGGAGACAGCTTCGTCCTTCATCCTGTCCTCTCTATGAGCCATCTCTCACATACAGGCTTCTCTTTAGCAGTGACTGGAGTTTACCAATGAGATGAGTGTGTATTGCAAAAGTCTTACTCACACTTGTTTTTTATTTATTTGTTTTTCTGTTAGATTTGCCTTTTGGCACTCAACAGGCCTCCGTGCCACTTTACCTTGATCAATCATCCTGTGGCCCCCAGAGATGGGTAGTACTTGTGGGGATTTTCCTGAACAAGCTTTTCTCCTCATGGGCATACTGCCACTCCCTCCTTTTAAAAACACACCTAGGGCCTAAGAGCACAGGAGGTAAAACATTTGCCTTGCATGTGGCTAAACCTTGTTGGAATTCCAGCACCTCTTATAGTCAGTTCCCTGAGCACTACCAGGGCTTACTCTTGAGCATGGTGGGTGTGGCCCAACACATTTCCCCCAACCCCAATAAGGAGAAGCTATTTTTAAAATAAAATAAAAATAAATCTAGTAAAATAACCAAGAAAAGTCATATTAAGCAAAAGTGAAATTTCAAAAATATTGGTCTCCTGAAGAAAGTCCTGTCTGGGGACCAGAATGATAGTACAGCGAATAGGGCATTTGCTGTGCATGAGGCTGAACTGGGTTCAATTCCCAGCATACCATATGGTCCACTGAGCACAGCACTCAGGGTAATTTCTGAGTGCAGACCAGGAGTTACAGCTGAGCATTGCCAACTGTGACCAAAAACAAACAAGAAAATAAATAAAACTTAAATTATTGTATCACTGTCGTCCTGTTGCTCATCGATTTGCTCGAGTGGGCACCAGTAATGTCTCCATTGTGAGACTTGTTACTATTTTTGGCATATCTAATAAGCCACAGGTAGCTTGCCAGGCTCTGCTGCGAGGGCAGGATGCTCTCAGTAGCTTTCCAGGCTATCCTAGAGGGACAGAGGAATTGAACCCGGGTCAGCAGCTTGCAAGGCAAACGCCCTGCCCTACCTGCTGTACTATTGCTCCAGTCCTGCTATTGCTCTAGCCCAAAAAGCACTTTAATCCAAAATGTTTTATTGGCTTAATTTTATTTGGGAAGGGGATCCTCCCAGGCAGTGCTTAGGGTCCAGAGAATTTTCTCAGAGTAACTCTTGTCAACTAGACAGTTCTGTGTCAGGCCTGAGGATGTTATCACCGTTTGGCCCTGAGAGCTGGAGGTCACCAGAGCTACCCCTGGCAGGAGCAGCATATGGGGTATACATTGAGGCTGCTCTGGGAACCTCTGCAGAGTCCAGGGATCAATGGGGGTTAGGTGCTGAGCAATCCACCCAGGTTCAATCCAACGACATCCTAGATGGTTCCCCAAGCACCCCCAGGAGTGACTCCTAAGTACAGAGCCAGGAGGAACCTCTGAGCATTACCACATGTGCCCCCAAAATAAAAACAAACAAACAAAACAAAATAGTTGGCTGCATGCATTGGGGAATCAATAGATGTCTGCACCTCTATACATGTTTCCAGCTCCCAAAATTTAAACAGTTTATGAAACCAAATAGCAATGATTTTCCAAAGTATCAAGTGAAATTTGTATAAATCACCCCACATTGTTAAATGTTAACTCATTATTTCAAAGTTGTTGATACAAGGTACTGTGAGAACATACCCTTAGTAAACTTAAATGTATCAATAGGATATTTTAAATGTGCAGTACATTGGTAGAAAAAATAACCTAAGTTTTTCTGATGACACACAGATAGATTTTGTTACTGAAATTTTTATGCACATCTCATTTACAAAGCTTTTTTCTTTACTTTAGAAGAAAACTTAAATAAAAATATATTTATGTGATATTTTAAAATTATAATGCACAATCTACATTTTCTTTTTTTATTTTTAAAGGCAACATCTCATCATGAATTTACTTTAATCCTGGTTCTTCTTCTCTGCCCAACTAGAGCATGCCCTTGAACTCCGACACTTCCTTCCTTTGCACTCCTGGAGTTTTTATCTTTTGTCTTGGTTAGCTAAAAAGAACACAATCTTTCACTCTCTATCTCTCTCCCTCTCTCTCTTTTTATATCTCATTTTGTTTGTTCAGCCACTCACTAAAAAGCATTTGGTTTGTTTTACCTCTTAACTACCATGAATGTTGTCATGAATATTAGTGTGCAAGTAACTAGTTGCTTGTAAATTAGTAAAATTTTCAATTCTTTTCTTCCCACTTTATTTAAACATTGTGGTCTACAAAGTTGCTCATGATGATTTGTTACAGGCATTCAATATTTCAAAACCAATCCCACCACCACTGTCACCTCCTCTCCACCTTGTCTCTATTTTCCCAGCCATCCCTAGGGAAGACACAGTCTCTTGACACAAGAAGAGCAAGAGGGTTCTCCATGAATTGTTTCTCCTGCTCTTTCATGGAGACGAAATTATGGGGAAAGTGAAAGAAGAGACATGAACCCAGAAATTCCTCTGTTCTCATATTCCCAGTGTTCCTCTTCCAGACCCAAACAAAAGAAGATATAGTGTTCATAGGTCATCAAATGGTCATGTGACTGGTGGTCATGTGATTAGCATCACATGATTACATACCCATCACCTGTCCACAGAGCAGTCATGTTGCTGTGCTGGGTCCCAGTAGGTGCTGGTGTTCAAACTCAGGACCTACCACACTTCTGGAAAGGTGGATGTTCCACCGCTTGAGCTGTCTCCCGGCTCTGCCGATCTACTTTCACTTCTCTCTCTGGGCTACCCTAGCATCCTTTCTTTGACTTCTTGCCATCAACACTAATCCACTCAGGTCAGTGATTCAGCATCTGGGTAGGCGGTTGGCTCCCCTAAGATTCAGCTTCCTGGTATTTGCACCCCATCAGCACTCAGAGTGTGTCAAGCAGCTTTGGTCATTCTCTGCTGGTCAGCACCCGATGGGAAAGGAGAGCAGAAGTCACATGTCCCCCAGGCTGGGAATTTCAACATCATTCATACCTTCTTCCTCTCCACTCCTGCCTGTCCATACAGCCCAGTCAATTCCTCCTCAGCGGAATTTGCAATATATGAGTTTCTTTCAGAAGTCCCCCTGCCAAAGAGTGCACCCACCTCCTATGTGATCACTGTCCTCCAATCAAGGTTCCTTCCAGTCCATCCTCCCCTCCCTGCAGAATTTCTGTTCCTGGTGCAAATCTGGTCACGGTGCTGTCCTACTAAGGTCTTACTATACTATCTCTCTAGCTCCTCTGGTGTGACTCTTACTAGCCACCTCTTTTTATTCTCTCATGTATTCTGGTTTGGATGTGGCCACCAGATATTCCATGTTTGCCCTCAATTCTTTACCTGGCAAACCTTTGCTCCTCTTCTATGATCTGCTCCAGCACCAAAAGTAGCCAAATGCTTTCCCTAAGTCTGCAGGGAAAATGAGTGTTCCTTCAGTGCTCCAGCTACCTCTAGACACAAAAACACAGTCTTGCCAGATGGGACAGTGAGTCAGGTGATTTCTCTGCACACAGAAAACTTGGGTTCTATCACTGGCATCACATAGGGTCCCCTGAATCCTTTCAGGAGTGATCTTTGTGCACAAAGCCAAGACTAAGTCCTGAGCACTGCTGGCTGTTACACACACAATTAAATTAGATCATTAAAACCACCAAAACTTGTCCTTTATCTTTGTTGCTATAGACAGTGAAGGGTTACTTCCATGGTTGCAGTGTTCACTAAGAATTGCACACACTTGCATGCAGCCAATTATTTTGTTCTGTGCTAACTTGGGGTTGCAGGCATCAATGGTGAGGGACACACACACACAGACACACTCATACTGGGTGGGCATCAGAGACTCAACACTCTATGGTGGCACCTGGGGTCCCAAATGCAAAACTACCGGGATTGTACTCAACATGCGGGGCAGTACTTGGGATCAGAGTCTTGGCCTCATGGGTGCTCAGCTGCCACACTAGCCCTGGGCTCTCCCACTTGCAGGATAATTGTGAATATGACCTAGACACCATGTTATGTTTCTCCTCATTTTTAACTAATTTTTTTCACTGAATCACTGTGTGATACATGGGCACTACCTCGAAGCTGTACACAGTCCTTCTGAACCTGAGAATCCTCCAGTCCAGGAACAGGAAGTCTTTTCCCATTCCCAGGAGGCATCATCTCTCTTCCAGAGTGAGTTAAAAATTTCAGTGCGGTCGTCTTTCAGATAATTTGCCAAGTTGATTTTCTTTTTTGCTTTTGGGGTCACACCCAGCAATGCTAGGGGTTACTCCTGGCTCTGCACTCAGGAATTACTCCCGGTGGAGCTCGGGGGACCCGGGATCGAACCTGAGTCAGCAGTGTGCATTGTAAACACCCTCCTTGCTGTGCTACTGCTCCTGCTCCAATAATATTTTAATAGTGGTATTAACTAGTGCTTGGGATCAAAGTTTTCCATCTAGCCTGTTGTTTGTTTAATTTAATTACTTTTTGTGGGGAGGGCTGGACCAGACCTAGCAGTGCTCAGGGCTTACTCCTGGCTCTGTGCTGAGGGATCACTTCGTGGGCAGTGATGGGGATCAGAGTAGGGTTGTCAGGACCAAAGGCAGGACTTGTCACCCCTGAACGGGCTCTCCAACCCGGGTTTGCACTTTTCAGCCACTGGAGATAGTTGAAAAAACCATTTCTTACCACCTCTGCAGCGTCTGGCTTAGCTATTGGGGTGGGAAGGTTCAGGTTAGGTGATGGCTCAGGTTCTCAACCATGGACTTAAAGCTGTTGCCCAAAAGCTGGTTCCTGGCTCGACCACCATATCCGAATACTTAATTTTCTCAAGCCACATAGGAGTCCATTGACATTGGTGGGAGGGTAGTTAGGATAGAGAAAGGACCATGCCAAAATAGCCAGAAGAGATCACTCTGGACAAGAACTGAGTGTGAACAAAAAAGGAGATAAAGGGACAAATATGATAATTTTTCAGTACCTCTATTGTGAACCACAATGCCTAAGGGAAAGAGAGAGAGAGAGAGAGAGAGAGAGAGAGAGAGAGAGAGAGAGAGAGAGAGAGAGAGAGAGAGGGGGGTGGGCCGAGTGCTATTACAGGGAAGGGCTAGGGCATCTGCCTTACATGCGGCTGACCTGGGTTTGATCTCCGGCATCACATATGGTTCTCCTGAGCACCACCAGGAGTAACCCCTCAGTGCAGAGCCAGGAGTAACCTCTGAGCATCCCTGAGTGTGACCCAAAGAACAAAGAGAGAGAAAGAGAGAGAGAGAGAGTGAGAGAGAGAGAGAGAGAGAGAGAGAGAGAGAGAGAGAGAGAGAGAGGAGAGAGAAGTGCCTGCCATATGTTAAGGATGCATGAAGGGGTGAGGGAGGGAGACTGGGCACACTGGTGGTGGAAAATGTGCACTGGTGAAGGGATGGGTGTTGAAACATTATTTCACTTGAACCCAGACAAGAACAACTTTGTGACTGTGTATCTGAACACTCTTGTGTGATTCAATTAAAAAATATTTAGTTTTAAAAAGGAGATGGAGGGTTAGAGCGATAGCACAGCTGGGAAGGCACTTGGCTTGCATGTGGCCAACCCGGGTTCCATTCCCGGCATCCCTACCCACTGACCTATCACTCCGTCACCGAAACTGTACTTTAAAAGAATCTTTCTCTTAAAAAATGTCATTTTATTTTTTAAATTGAGTTGCAGTTACAAAGTTGTTCATTATTTTCAGTCCCAACATGTCCCAACACTGAAAATCGGTGCTTTTGTCAAGCTTCACGTGGGACCCGAGCTGAGATCCTAGAATTCTGTTTAACTTCATCTCTACCCTGAGGCACCCAAGAGCCAGGGCTTTGCCTCTGTCCAGCTCAGACTCTAGATGAGGCCGGTGGGTCCGTGTACGGACTCTTTCCAGCAGAGGGCGCGCTCATCCAAGACAATGTTGGCAGCTGCCAAGGTGAGGTTAACGCGGGAACCTACAAGGCGAGATGGGCAGGGAGGAGCCGCTGAGTCTCTCAGGGACACCAGACCGGGAGGAAGGAGAGCCCAGCTTCAAAATGGAGATATTGGATTATAGAATTTTAATGAGGGGTATGTTCCCACAAGTCCTGAGTTCTTTGGGGGGGAGCTCACTCTCCCAATGGGTCACATTTATCTCAAATGCTTCTTAATTTTGTGGTGGGAGGGGGCACACCTGGCAGTGTTCAGGGCTGACTAATGGCTCCTCACTCAGGATCACTCCAGGTGGTGCCGGGGACGCTCCGAACCTGGGTCTGCCTCGTGGCAGGCAAACGCCTCCCTTCTGTGCTATGGCTCCCGCCCCAGGTCCTGATTTGGATGAAACACTCAGTCCCAAGTTAATGGGAGTAGGCAACTGATGCCTTGGAGTTCCCCATCGGCCTCCAGAGACTGGACTCTGGCACCTGTCCCCTCATCCAGGGTGACACTGGTGCCCACATGGTTGCTTCAGGAGTAGAAGTCCCCCAACCAGTGGGGCAGTTCTATAGGGTAACCCCCATTCCAGCACTGCTGCTCTCCATGGAACAAGCTCAGGGCCTGCAGTGACGCTCCCTGCCCCACGTCCTCTCATATCATGGTGCGGTCTTCACTCTGGAGGGGCTCAGTGGGAGAGGGTTTGTCTCCGGGTATGGACAGGCCCGGGCAGTGGGTAACTGGAAACTGCAGATTTGGCTTCATGCTACAGCACAGTTCCCAGACCCCTGAGAAGCTGGGTGCTCCCCAGTAACCCCAGCCGGCTTGATGGTGCTGGGGGAGGAAGGTCCTTGCAGCTTGGAACCTTGGGGTTGAGTACTGAACATGGAATCCGTGACTGTTTCTGGTTTCTCTGCCTGCACACAGACATTGAAAGGTGAGCTGTGCACAAGAAAGCTGGCACTCTGCATGGATTCACAGCCTCGTTCAGTGTTCACTTTCAGAACCTGGAGGAGGATGAGCCACAACTGGTGGGGAGCACAGACTCCTTTCACATGTGAGTGTGACGTGGGGTGGGAGGAGATGCTCCGTTGCTTCACAAGGGCTCAGGGTATCCACCAGAAAGAGGGTGGTGGGGCCGGAGTGGCAGTACAATGGGTCGGGCGTTTGCCTTGCATGTAGCCAACTCGGGTTCAATCCTTGGCATCCCATGGGTCCCAGAACACATCGAGGAGCAAGTCCTGGGTGCAGAGTCAGAAGTCAGCCCTGAATATTGCCGGTGTGACTCAAAAAGCAGCACATAAATAAACTGTACATAATAGAAAGAGGGTGGTAAGCCTGGCGTTCGGTCATGGGTGAAATCAAGGGGTGGTTCCTGGGAGGGCTGTCTGTGTCAGGGGGCACTGACCAGGGCTGTGTGTGTGAGGGTTCATGGGTCAGGACTGTCTGTGAGAGGATACAGGGCAGAACTGTCTGTGTGAGGGGTCACAGGCAGGGTTGTGTGAAGGGGCACACGCAGAGTAGTGTGAGGGGCATAAGGCAGGACTGTGTGTGAGAGCATGGAGCAAGACTGTGAGGGCTTAGGGGCACGGCTGTCTGTGGGAGAGTTCTGGACAGGACTGTGAGGGGGTCTGGGGCAGAGTTACATGTTGCAGGTATAGGGCAGGGCTGTATTGGTATAGACCAGCTCTCATGTTCCAGTACTTGTTTCTCAGTGCTCATGGGTGAGGGTGAGAAGCTTGGGAGTAGGAGAATCAATCTTAGTTTTTTTCATTTGCTTAAACACTGCTAAAGCTTTTTCGGATCTTACTCAGAGAAGTCAGCAGATTGTAGGTGCTTCTGTCAGACTCGCCTGTGGGTGTGGGTGCGGGGGCAAATGCTGTGAGACAGACTTCTTGTGGGGGTGATGCTCTGTGGCTGCATACTTGTGCTCGTGGGGGATTGTGACCATGTCAGTGCCAGACATAGCATTTCCTGTGAAGTCCCCAATTCTCTTCTTTTTTTTTTTTTGCTATCGCTCCAGCCCGTATTTATAGATATGGAATGCATATAAATGTGATTTCATATAATAAGTCAAATACCATTATCAAATATATGCAGTTTATAACATTTCTGTATCTCTCGCATACTACAATCTTTCTTTTTTTATTTATTTTTATTTATTTATTTTTTAAT